>NW_027508192.1:300000-508505 GCF_051348905.1 Ranitomeya variabilis | reverse complement strand
AGCAACCCAGTCATCTTGATCAGCAGAAACAAAACACCTCAAATAAGTTTCCAAGGTCTGATTAGTTCGCTCCGTCTGGCCATTCGTCTGAGGATGGAATGCAGACGAGAAAGACAAATCAATGCCCATCTTGGCACAAAACGTCCGCCAAAATCTAGACACAAACTGGGATCCCCTGTCAGAAACGATATTCTCCGGAATCCCATGCAAACGAACCACGTTCTGAAAAAATAAAGGGACCAACTCAGAGGAGGAAGGCAACTTAGGCAAGGGCACCAAATGAACCATCTTAGAAAAGCGGTCACACACAACCCAGATAACGGACATTTTCTGTGAAACCGGGAGATCAGAAATAAAATCCATGGAAATGTGCGTCCAAGGCCTCTTCGGGATGGGCAAGGATAACAACAACCCACTGGCCCGAGAACAGCAAGGCTTAGCTCGAGCACACACTTCACAAGACTGCACAAAGGTACGCACATCCCTAGACAAGGAAGGCCACCAAAAAGACCTGGCCACCAAGTCTCTAGTACCAAATATTCCAGGATGACCAGCCAACACAGAAGAATGGACCTCGGAGATGACTCTACTGGTCCAATCATCCGGAACAAACAGTCTTTCTGGTGGACAACGATCCGGTTTATCCACCTGAAACTCCTGCAATGCACGTCGCAAGTCTGGGGATACGGCGGACAATATTACCCCATCCCTAAGGATACCAGTAGGCCCAGCGTCTCCAGGAGAGTCAGGCACAAAACTCCTGGAAAGAGCATCTGCCTTCACATTCTTCGAACCTGGCAGGTATGAAACCACGAAATTGAAACGAGAAAAAAAACAACGACCAACGAGCCTGTCTAGGATTCAAACGCCTGGCAGACTCAAGGTAAATGAGATTCTTGTGATCAGTCAAGACCACCACACGATGTTTAGCACCCTCAAGCCAATGACGCCACTCCTCAAATGCCCACTTCATGGCCAAAAGCTCCCGATTACCCACATCATAATTGCGCTCGGCGGGCGAGAATTTTCTAGAGAAGAATGCACATGGCTTCATCACCGAGCCATTAGAACTTCTCTGTGACAAAACCACCCCCGCTCCAATCTCGGAAGCATCAACCTCAACCTGAAAAGGAAGTGAAACATCTGGTTGACACAACACAGGAGCAGAAGAAAACCGGCGCTTAAGTTCCTGAAAGGCCTCCACGGCCGCAGGAGACCAATCAGCAACATCAGCACCCTTTTTAGTCAAATCAGTCAAAGGTTTAACAATACTGGAAAAATTAGCAATGAACCGACGATAAAAATTAGCAAACCCCAAGAACTTCTGAAGGCTCTTAACAGAAGTAGGTTGTGTCCAGTCACAAATCGCCTGAACCTTGACGGGATCCATCTCAATAGTAGAAGGAGAAAAAATGTACCCCAAAAAAGAAATCTTCTGGACTCCGAAGAGACACTTTGAGCCCTTCACAAACAGAGAATTGGCCCGCAGAACCTGAAACACCTTCCTGACCTGTAAAACATGAGACTCCCAGTCATCAGAAAACACCAAAATATCATCCAAATACACAATCATAAACTTATCCAGATATTCACGGAAAATATTGTGCATAAAGGACTGAAAGACTGACGGAGCATTGGAGAGTCCAAAAGGCATTACCAAATACTCAAAATGGCCCTCAGGCGTATTAAATGCGGTTTTCCACTCGTCACCCTGTTTTATCCGCACCAGATTATACGCACCGCGAAGATCTATCTTAGTGAACCACCTAGCCCCCTTAATGCGAGCAAACAAATCAGTCAATAATGGCAGTGGATACTGATATTTGACTGTAATCTTATTCAGAAGGCGATAATCTATACAAGGCCTCAGGGAACCATCTTTTTTTGCCACGAAAAAAAAACCTGCTCCCAGAGGGGACGAAGATGGACGAATATGTCCCTTTTCCAAGGACTCCTTAATATAATTCCGCATAGCAGTATGCTCTGGCAGTGACAGATTAAATAAACGACCCTTAGGGAACTTACTGCCAGGAATCAATTCTATAGCACAGTCACAATCTCTATGAGGAGGGAGCGAATTGAGCTTAGGCTCCTCAAAAACATCCCTATAGTCAGACAAAAACGCAGGGATCTCAGAAGGAGTAGATGAAGCGATTGAAATCGGAGGTGCATCATCATGAACCCCCTGACATCCCCAGCTTAACACAGACATTGTTTTCCAGTCCAGGACAGGATTATGAGTTTGTAACCATGGCAGACCAAGCACTAGTACATCATGTAAATTATACAGTACAAGGAAGCGAATCACCTCCTGATGAACGGGAGTCATGCGCATGGTCACTTGTGTCCAATACTGCGGCTTATTCATAGCCAATGGTGTAGAGTCAATTCCCTTCAGAGGGATAGGAGCTTCCAGAGGCTCTAGACTAAAACCGCAGCGTTTAGCAAATGACCAATCCATAAGACTCAGGGCAGCGCCTGAATCCACATAGGCATCGACGGAAATGGAAGACAGTGAAAAAATCAGAGTCACAGACAAAATGAACTTAGGCTGCAGAGTACCAATGGCAAAAGATTTATCAACCCTTTTTGTGCGTTTAGAGCATGCTGATATAACATGAGCTGAATCACCACAATAAAAACACAATCCATTTTTCCGCCTATAATTTTGCCGTTCACTTCTGGACTGAATTCTATCACATTGCATAGTCTCAGGTGCCTGTTCAGAAGACACCGCCAACTGGTGCACGGGTTTGCGCTCCCGTAAACGCCGATCAATCTGAATGGCCATAGCCATCGACTCATTCAGACCTGTAGGCGTAGGGAACCCCACCATAATATCCTTAATGGCCCCGGAAAGACCATTTCTGAAGTTTGCAGCCAGGGCGCACTCATTCCACTGAGTAAGCACCGACCATTTCCGAAATTTTTGACAATATATTTCCGCTTCATCATGCCCCTGAGAGAGGGCTAATAAAGCCTTTTCAGCCTGAATCTCCAGGTTGGGTTCCTCATAGAGCAATCCCAATGCCAGAAAAAACGCATCCACATTGAGCAATGCAGGATCCCCTGGTGCCAATGCAAATGCCCAATTCTGAGGGTCGCCCCGCAGGAAAGATATTACAATCTTGACCTGTTGAGCAGGGTCTCCAGAGGAGCGAGATTTTAAAGAAAGAAACAATTTACAATTATTCCTGAAATTCAGGAAGGTAGATCTATCTCCAGAAAAGAACTCTGGAATAGGAATTCTAGGTTCAGACATGGGAGTGTGAACAACAAAATCCTGTATGTTTTGAACTTTTGCCGCGAGATTACTCAGGCTGGAAGCCAAACTCTGGACATCCATGTTAAACAGCTAATATCAGAGCCATTCAAGGGTTAAGAGGAGGTAAGAAGCAGCTAGACAGCAATTAAGGGCTAGGCAGCAAAACTCTGAGGGAAAAAAAAAAAAAAAAAAAAAATTCCCTTAAACACTTCTTTTTCTCCTGCTTCAGCCCAAACAATTAACACTTTGTGGGCCGGCTATACTGTCATGAATCCCAATGGCTAGGGATAGCAAGGGACAAGCAAAGTAATACAAAATATCGGACGAGCTCTAGGGTGATGGAACCTGGGCTGACCGCTGCCCTACGCCTGACAAACGCAACTAGAGATAGCCAGGGAGCGTGCCTACGTTGGTTCTAGACGCCACGCACCAGCCTAAGAGCTAACTAGTACTGCAGAGAAAATAAAGACCTCACTTGCCTCCAGAGGAATGAACCCCAAAAGGTATAGTTGCCCCCCACATGTATTGACGGTGAAATGAGAGGAAGGCACACACATAGAGATGATATATATAGGTTCAGCAAATTGAGGCCCGCTGTAAACTAGAAAGCAGAATGATACAAAAGGGGTCTGAGCGGTCAGCAAAAAACCCTAATCAAAAAACCATCCTGAGATTACAAGAACCCATGTGCCAACTCATGGCACATGGGGAGAACCTCAGTCCACTAGAGCTACCAGCTAGCATAGAGACATAATAAGCAAGCTGGACAAAAAACCAACTACTGAAAATCAGCACTTAGCTTATCCTGAAAGATCTGGGAGCAGGTAGGCAGGAACCAAACAGAGCACATCTGAATACATTGATAGCCGGCAAGGGAATGACAGAAAGGCCAGGTAAAATAGGAAACACCCAGCCTCTGATGGACAGGTGGAAACCAAAGGCCGCAACCCACCAAAGTCACCCAGTACCAGCAGTAACCACCAGAGGGAGCCCACAAACAGAATCCACAACAGTACACACCAGGGGATGGAGAACTAAATCACTAAACACTAGTGATGAGCGAGTATGCTCATTGCTCGGGTTTTCCCGAGCACGCTCGGGTGGTCTCCGAGTATTTGTGACTGCTCGGAGATTTAGTTTTCCTTGCTGCAGGTGCATGATTTACAGCTACTAGCCAGCCTGAGTACATGTGGGGGTTGCCTGGTTGCTAGGGAATTACCACATGTAATTAAGCTGTCTAATAGCTGCAAATCATGCAGCTGCGGCAAGGAAAACTAAATCTCTGAGCAGTCACAAATACTCGGAGACCCGAGCCACGAGTATACTCGCTCATCACTACTAAACACCAAGTTGTCACTAGACACCAAGTCTTCAACTCTGCACATCGCCTGCGCAGCAACTGTGGCAACAGCGCCGAGACCTGGTGCAGTATGATATTTTCATAGCCTGGCACAACGCATTACAGACATGGTTCAATTCACATTTGCAGAGTGGACACATACAGGAGCTCTGCACCCTTCTGCACATTTTCAAAATGGCTACTAAGATGGTTAGCACTGATGATGCCATTATCAGCATCACTATTACTGTCATCTATATGCTAGTGTTAGTGAGGAGGTGGTGGTCCAGGGGGAAGAGGAGGAAGCAGAGGAAGATGCGGAAGGGTTAGCAATATCTCTAAGTTCTAGTCTGTCATCTCAAAGGCGGTTGCCATGGGAGGAACAAGTGGAGAAGGATGAGGAGAAGTACTAGAAAGAAGAGGTGATGGATGTGCAACAGTTAGGAGATGAAGAGAATAATGATTCCCTCTCTGTTATCTGTGGATGCCAAGAGGGAATGGAAGAAGCAAGCTTGTTATCCCACCACAAATACACTATGGACTTGTACCTCATGAAAGAGACTGACCCGTGAGTGCCTTCTTGCAGCACTATCTGCAACATGATTGTTGTCCATATTGTTAAAATTCAAAATAGTGCTGCCTACTGGGTTGCCTGTCTGCTCGATCCACGATACAAAAGTAAATTTTGCCAGTTGCTTCCCCCTATGCTGCAGGATCAAAACATGCTTGAAGACAACCTTGACAGTGGTTTTCCCCAAGACAGAAGTGAGGCACACAGTATGCATCGCAGTGATAGGCTTCCAACCCTGGGAACGTTGAGTCGTCAATGCAAAAACATTAGTAACCTTGCAGCGCTGGAGTCCTGGGATCAAACCCCACGAAGGACAGCATCTGCAAAGAGTTTGTGTCACGCTCGCGCCCAGACTGGGTGGAGCGGGAATGCGGGAGTGTGGCCCCACTGGACCACAGACCAAACTTCCCTGGAAGGGGCGTAACTAAGTAGCTTCCTAGGTGTTTGCTGGAGCCTCCGATGGCGAGGTCAGACTTGTGCAATAGGAAGCTACCATGTACCACTCCAGGGTGGTGTCTGGCTGTGGCTGCTGATCCCACCGGGGAACGGAACATAGACAGGCAAGCGGTCATGGCTGGCACTCTGGCAGACATGGCTGGGACACAGGCAGGCAGATGGGTACAATAGAGACACTGGCAGGCAGGCGGGCATGGCTGGCTCTCTGGTAGGCAGGCAGGTATGGCTGGCTCTCTGGCAGGACAGGCGGACAAGACTGGAACACTGGAAGAACCGGTAGGGACCGGTCTGCAGGCAGGCATGTAAACGGACGGAGCCAAGCACAGAACTACAGGAGGCGGAGCCAAGAGCTGGAGGCGGAGCCAAGTGCAGAAACGCAGGAGGCGGAGCCAAGAGCGGGAGAAGTAGAACCGCAAGGAGCGGAGCCAGGTAGAACTGCAAGGAGCGGAGCAAGTTAGAACCACAAGAAGTGGAGCCGCAGAGCGAGAGCTGAGCGGAGCCGCAGAGCAGGGACACAGAGTGCAGAGCAAAGTCAGAGTACAGAGCAAAGTGCAGAGCAAATCTATAGAGAGCAGAGCTGAGAGCAAAGCCACAGAGTGCAGAGCTGAGCGCAGAGCAAAGTCAGAGTGCAGAGCAAGACTCAGAGTGCAGAGCCGAGAGCAAAACCACAGAGTGCAGAGCAAGGTCACAGAATGCAGAGCAAGGAGCAAAGCAAGGTTGCAGAGAGCGGAGCCAAAAGCAGAGCAAAGCAAGACACAGAGGGCAGAGCAAAGCAAGACACAGAGTACGCACAGCAGAAAAAGTAAACCAAGATAGGGATATAAATGGACACAGGAACGGGAATAGACTAAGACAGAGTCAGGAACGAGACTAGACACAGAGACATGGACACAAGCCAGGGTAAGATGCCCCTCTGGGTGGCGGACATAGGCCAGGGTACAAAGCCCCGCTGGGTGGCTACACAGAAAACAGATCAGGGTACAACGTCCACCTGGGTGGCTGACATAAGAGTTAGCGAGACTGGGCCTGGCACCTCAGCAGCTAAGAACTGACTGAGGGAGTAAGTTGCACAGGCCCCCACCAATGGGTGGGGATGTCTTAAATACAGGAAGCCTCATGGCGATTGGCCAGGGACACCTTTGCAAGGTGCACACAGTCTCTATAAGAAACAGGAGTTGCCGGTGCCACCCCCCTATGCACAAAGACAGAGCATGCACAGAGCAAACAGCAGACATGAGGCACACAGCATGGAGCTGGCAGCAGAGAGAAGTCACAACAAGGCCAAGAGAAGTAAGTGAGTTTGAGTGTAATGCAGGTGGGGGACGGGAGGCCATGCAGTGATGCCAGCAGAGTTGTTACAGTTTGTATGTTATTTCCATGTTTATGAGGTTTTCCTCTCAGTACTCATTTTTCTGTCCACACTCCAAGGACATACTTACAGGACATTTAGATTGTGAGTCCCAGTGGGGAAAGTGCCACTAATGTCTGTAAATGACTGCAAAGCAATGTGGAATTATTGGCGCTATATAAGTGATAAAAAATAAAAAACAAATAGAAATTGATGCCACTTTTTTGTGGTATCTGCCCAAAATTTGTGGAGATATTTGCTCTCCAAGTTGGGTCTCTTTCATTGTGTTGCCTGAAGGCCTACACCTGTCACTCATCCACCAGTTACTGATCAAACTTTAAGCAAGAAATACTGGTCCAAGCCCTATTCAATGCTTAAATGTGGCATGGTTTTGGACCACGCTATTAGCACTAAGTATTTATATTGTGAAATGTGGACTCCTGGCTGGAGCACAATACCAGCATGATACCACAATAGGGCAGTACGGTGGCTCAGTGGTTTGCACTGCAGCCTTGCAGCATTGGGGCCATGGGTTCAAATCCCACCACTCATCTGCAAGGAGTTTGTATATGCTGCCTTTGGTTGCGTATGTTTACTCCTGGTACTCCGGTTTCCTCCCACATTCCAAAGACATACAGATAGGGAATTTAGATTGTGAGTCCCATTGGGGACAGTGGTGATAATGTATGTAAAGCACTATATAAGCAAAGCATAACAAATTAATTAATTATTTCCAGCCCCAAATAATTAAAAGATAAAATGTGGCCTGCTTCATGTATCACGGTAGTAACAGAAATAATTAGATTTGTTATTGTGGTAGAGCCTTAAATACAGCAGAATCTGAGCACAAAAGAGTGTCAACCTCAGATGTGGCCAAATTTTTGGAGCCCGATAGTAACACAACAATTTGATATTTTATTATGTGTATCCCTGTATGGAGAACAATATGTGCACGAAAGAATGAAAAGATGAAATGTAGCCTGCTTTTGGTAAAACGATAGTAAGAATACCAATTTTGATTTTATCATGTGTACTCCTGTAGGGAGAACAATATCAGCACCCAAAAATTTTAAACTGACATCTAGCCTGCTGTATAATGTTACTAACAGAATAAAGTATTTTTTAACTGTGGATGAGGCCTATATGCAATTGAATATATGCTCAAAACAATTTTAAACTCAGATGTAGACTGCTGTTTCACATTTGTAACAGAAAAAATGTGTTTTTTTTTAAATCTGCATGAGCTCTGCAGAGAGCCACTGCCACTAAATGGCAAGGTGGGATATGGCGTGCTGAATCACGTTAGCAACAGCCCCCCAAATATTTTTTTTTACTCTGCAACAACCTGGGATATGGCATGCTGAATCATGCTTGTAACAGATTAAAAAATTGCTTTTTTTTTTAATCTGAATGAGCTTTGCAGACAGCTTAATTTCACCACCACAAAATTACAACGTTGGAGATGGTGTGCTGAATCACGTTAGCAACAGCCAAACAAATATATTTTTTTACTGTGTGACAGCTCTACACAGAGAAAAATTTCAACGACACAAAATTACAACATGGGACATGGCAAACTATATCACGTTTAGCATCACGGTTAGCAACAGAATGTTTTTTTTATCTGCATGAGCTATGCAGACAGCTGAATTTCACTGCCACTAAATGACAAGGTGAGGTATGACATGATGAATCACGGTAGCAACTGCCAAAGGAATTATTTTTTCCTGGCCAACAGCTCAAATCACAGAACAATGTCACCACACCACTAAATGAACAGTTGACATATGCCTTGCTTTATCACATTTTGCAAGTGAAAAAATAAGATTTAATAAGGTCTACCTGTGCATGAAGCACCTCAGAAGCAGTGCACAACACACTTCTATGGAATGTGCCCTGCTGTCTTTGTCTGTGGACCTCAGTAGTGGCACAATAAAAGCAGTCTGCTTGAAGGTCGATTTCAGAGCCACACAGGACACTACCTAGCTAAACTATCTGACTTACAAACAACCAACCACCTAGCTAACTAAAATCTATCAGCAAACGGTCCCAGCATCAGGAGCAGCCTCTCTGCACTGATACATTGTCAAAATGGTGCTAAAACAAGATGTCCGCTCTTTTTATGGAGAGGGACATGTGATTTCAGCAGCCAATGACACAAGCCATTGTGTCAGGACATCGTGGATGTTTCCTGCCCCTAATTGGTTAGGCGCAATGTGCACACATAAGATTAGAAAAAAATTTACAAGCACGTCGCACCTCTGAGCTCTGCCAACCTCCCACCCTCATCAATCACATACCCCACGCTCATCATACTCCACCATTATCGTAGCCAAAGTGCTCAAAATACTTTAGTGACAAAGCAAATATTTTCCCACACTTTTTACCAACTGTTTCCGATTTTTTCTGATTTTATAAAATTTTGCTTGTGTTTTTGATCACGAATCTGAATGTGCCATATTCGTGCCGATTTTATGTTAGGCCATCATTTTTCGAACTGATTTGCTCATCACTACTGGAGAACCCCACTTCTACAATCTTTTTCCTCCAGTAAAGCCAAGTCTTCGGCTGAGTTTCATAGGAGAATGTAATTTTATCTATATACTGCAATACTTTTGCATTGCAGTATATTGTATAAGTGACACAGCTGTTGCAAGTTCAAGTCCCCTAAGAGGAGTAAACATTTTTTTTACAAAAATGTAAAAATAAAAAATATAAAAGTTAGAATCACAAAAAAAAATTTCATCTAATCTGCAAGTCAGAAATAAACATGAGACTTAATATTTCTGCATATTTATTCCAAATTTTTTTTAACTCACCTTGTCCTGAGTACGCAGATACCCCATATGTTGGGGTAAACCACTGTTTGGGCGCATGGCAGAGCTCGGAAGTGAAGGAGCGCCATTTGACTTTTCAATGCAAAATTGACTGGAATTGAGATGGGACGCCATGTTGCGTTTGGAGAGCCCCTGATGTGCCTAAACATTGAAACCTCCTACAAGTGACACCATTTTGGAAAGTAGACCCCCTAAGGAACTTATCTAGATGTGTGGTGAGCACTTTGACCCACCAAGTGCTTCACAGAAGTTTATAATGCAGAGCCGTAAAAATAAAAAATCATATTTTTTCACAAAAATGATCTTTTCGCCCCCAATTTTTTATTTTCCCAAGGGTAAGAGAAGAAATTGGTCCCCAAAAAACGTTGTGCAATTTGTCCTGAGTACGCAGATACCCCATATGTTGGGGTAAACCACTGTTTGGGCGCATGGCAGAGCTTGGAAGGGAAGGAGCGCCATTTGACTTTTCAATGCAAAATTGACTGGAATTGAGATGGGACGCCATGTTGCGTTTGGAGAGCCCCTGATGTGCCTAAACATTGAAACCCCCCACAAATGACACCATTTTGGAAATTAGACCCCCTAAGGAACTTATCTAGATGTGTTTTGAGAGCTTTGCACCCCCAAGTGTTTCACTACAGATTATAACGCAGAGCCGTGAAAATAAAAATTCTTTTTTTTTTTCACAAAAATGATTTTTTAGCCCCCAGCTTTTGTATTTTTACAAGAGTAACAGAATAAACTGGACCCCAAAAGTTGTTGTCCAATTTGTCCTGAGTACGCTGATACCCCATATATGGAGGGTAACCACTGTTTGGGCGCATGACAGAGCTCGGAAGGGAAGGAGCGCCATTTGGAATGCAGACTTAAATGGATTGGTCTGCAGGCGTCACGTTGCATTTGCAGAGCCCCTGATGTACCCAAACAGTACAAACCCCCCACAAGTGACCCCATATTGGAAACTAGACCTCCCAAGGAACTTATCTAGATGTGTTGTGAGAACTTTGAACCCCCAAGTGTTTCACTACAGTTTGTAACGCAAAGCCGTGAAAATAAAAATTCTTTTTTTTTTCACAAAAATGATTTTTTAGCCCCCAGCTTTGTATTTTTACAAGGGTAACAGAATAAATTGGACCCTAAAAGTTGTTTTCCAATTTGTCCTGAGTACGCTGATACCCCCTATGTGGGGGGTAACCACTGTTTGGGCACATGACAGAGCTCGGAAGGGAAGGAGCGCCATTTGGAATGCAGACTTAAATGGATTGGTCTGCAGGCGTCACGTTGCATTTGCAGAGCCCCTGATGTACCCAAACAGTACAAACCCCCCACAAGTGACCCCATATTGGAAACTAGACCTCCCAAGGAACTTATCTAGATGTGTTGTGAGAACTTTGAACCCCCAAGTGTTTCACTACAGTTTGTAACGCAAAGCCGTGAAAATAAAAATTCTTTTTTTTTTTCACAAAAATGATTTTTTAGCCCCCAGCTTTGTATTTTTACAAGGGTAACAGAATAAATTGGACCCTACAAGTTGTTGTCCAATTTGTCCTGAGTACGCTGATACCCCCTATGTGGGGGGTAACCACTGTTTGGGCACATGACAGAGCTCGGAAGGGAAGGAGCGCCATTTGGAATGCAGACTTAAATGGATTGGTCTGCAGGCGTCACGTTGCATTTGCAGAGCCCCTGATGTACCCAAACAGTACAAACCCCCCACAAGTGACCCCATATTGGAAACTAGACCTCCCAAGGAACTTATCTAGATGTGTTGTGAGAACTTTGAACCCCCAAGTGTTTCACTACAGTTTGTAACGCAAAGCCGTGAAAATAAAAATTCTTTTTTTTTTCACAAAAATGATTTTTTAGCCCCCAGCTTTGTATTTTTACAAGGGTAACAGAATAAATTGGACCCTACAAGTTGTTGTCCAATTTGTCCTGAGTACGCTGATACCCCCTATGTGGGGGGTAACCACTGTTTGGGCACATGACAGAGCTCGGAAGGGAAGGAGCGCCATTTGGAATGCAGACTTAAATGGATTGGTCTGCAGGCGTCACGTTGCATTTGCAGAGCCCCTGATGTACCCAAACAGTACAAACCCCCCACAAGTGACCCCATATTGGAAACTAGACCTCCCAAGGAACTTATCTAGATGTGTTGTGAGAACTTTGAACCCCCAAGTGTTTCACTACAGTTTACAACGCAGAGCCGTGAAAATAAAACATATTTTTTTCCCACAAAAATGATTTTTAGCCCCCCAAATTTTTATTTTCCCAAGGATAACAAGAGAACTTGGACCCCAGAAGTTGTTGTTCAATTTGTCCCGAGTACGCTGATAACCCATATGTTGGGGTAAACCCCTTTTTGGACGCACGGGAGAGCTCGGAAGGGAAGGAGCACTGTTTTACTTTTTCAACGCAGAATTGGCTGGAATTGAGATCGGACGCCATGTCGCGTTTGGAGAGCCCCTGATGTGCCTGAACAGTGGAAACTCCCCAATTCTACCTGAAACCCTAACCCAAACACACCCCTAACCCTAATCCCAACGGTAACCCTAACCCTACCCCTAACCTCACCTCTAACCGTTTAATGAACATTTTCTGACAGTCATAAGTGCCACGTATTTAAGTGCCACGTATTTAAGTGCCACATATTTAAGTGCCACGTGTTTCAGTGCCACGTGTTTCAGTGCCACGTGTTTCAGTGCCACGTGTTTCAGTGCCACGATATTTCAGTGCCACGTATTTCAGTGCCACGTATTTCAGTGCCACGTACTATAAATACTATAACTATGTGGTTATACGTGGCACTGAAATATCGTGGCACGTAAATACGTGGCACTTAAGTACGTGGCACTTAAGTACGTGGCACTTAAATACGTGGCACGTAAATACGTGGCATGTAAATACGTGGCACGTAAATACGTGGCACTTAAGTACGTGGCACTTAAGTACGTGGCACTTAAGTACGTGGCACTTAAGTACGTGGCACTTATATACGTGGCACTTATATACGTGGCACTTATATACGTGGCCACTGAAATATCGTGGCACTTATATACGTATATAAACGTATATTTTAGTGCCACGTATTTCAGGTTAGGGGTAGGGTTAGGGGTAGGGTTTTTTTTTTTTGTTTGTTTTCTTGTGTTTTTCTATAAAAACGCATGCGTCTAAAAACGCATGCGTTTTACCACGTTTACATGCGTTTTTTCACACATGCGTTTTTTAAAAAAACGCATGCAGATAAAAACGCAAGTGTGAAACCAGCCTAAAAGACGCTTTTTATAGCAAAAAAGTTTTTGCGTCTCCACATTTTGAGACCTATAATTTTTCCACATTTTGGTCCACAGAGTCATGTGAGGTCTTGTTTTTTGTGGGACGAGTTGACGTTTTTATTGGTAACATTTTCGGACACGTGACCATTTTTGATCACTTTTTATTCCGATTTTTGTGAGGCAGAATGACCAAAAACCAGCTATTCATGAATTTCTTTTGGGAGAGGCGTTTATACCGTTCCGCGTTTGGTAAAATTGATAAAGCAGTTTTATTCGTCGGGTCAGTACGATTACAGCGATATCTCATTTATATAATTTTTTTATGTTTTGGCGCTTTTATACGATAAAAACTATTTTATAGAAAAAATAATTATTTTGGTATCGCTTTATTCTCAGGACTATAACTTTTTTATTTTTTTGCTGATGATGCTGTATGGCGGCTCGTTTTTTGCGGGACAAGATGACGTTTTCAGCGGTACCATGGTTATTTATATCCGTCTTTTTGATCGCGTGTTATTCCACTTTTTGTTCAGCGGTATGGTAATAAAGCGTTGTTTTTTGCCTCGTTTTTTTTTTTTTTTTCTTACGGTGTTTACTGAAGGGGTTAACTAGTGGGGCAGTTTTATAGGTTGGGTCGTTACGGACGCGGCGATACTAAATATGTGTACTTTTATTGTTTTTTTTATTTTATTTAGATAAAGAAATGTATTTATGGGAATAATATTTTATTTTTTTTTTCATTATTTTGGAATATTTTTTTTTTTTTTTTTTTTACACATTTGGAAAAAAATTTTTTTAACTTTTTTACTTTGCCCCAGGGGGGGACAATACAGATCGGTGATCTGCCAGTTTGCATAGCACTCTGACAGCTCACCGATCTGAGGAAAGTGCAGGCTGCTTCACAGTGCCTGCTCTGAGCAGGCGTCTGTGAAGCCACCTCCCTCCCTGCAGGACCCGGATCCGCGGCCATCTTGGATCCGGGTCTGGGAGCTGCAGGGAGGGAGGTAAGACCCTCGCAGCAACGCGATCACATCGCGTTGCTGCGGGGGGCTCAGGGAAGCCCGCAGGGAGCCCCCTCCCTGCGCGATGCTTCCCTGCACCGCCGGCACATCGCGATCATGTTTGATCGCGGTGTGCCGGGGGTTAATGTGCCGGGGGCGGTCCGTGACCGCTCCTGGCACATAGTGCCGGATGTCAGCTGTGATAATCAGCTGACACCCGGCCGCGATCGGCGGCGCTCCCCCCGTGAGCGCCGCTGATCGCGTATGACGTACTATCCCGTCGGCGGTCATACGGGCCCACCCCACCTCGACGGGATAGTACGTCGGATGTCAGGAAGGGGTTAATGATAATTCCAATAAAAAATATTATCATAAAATCAAATGCATAGATAGAGAAAAGAAAGGGTGCAGTGACATCTTAGTGCCACGTCCAGAAAGCAGTTGATATAGTTACTGTAGTATGATCAGTAGTGTTGAGCGATACCATCCGATACTTGAAAGTATCGGTATCGGAAAGTATCGGCCGATACCGGCAAAGTATTGGATCTAATCCGATACCGATACCCGATACCAATACAAGTCAATGGGACTCAAGTATCGGACGGTATCCCTGATGGTTCCCAGGGTCTGAAGGAGAGGAAACTCTCCTTCAGGCCCTGGGATCCATATTAATGTGTAAAATAAAGAATTAAAATAAAAAATATTGCTATACTCACCTCTCCGACGCAGCCTGGACCTCACCGAGGGAACCGGCAGCGTTGTTTGCTTAAAATACGCGCTTTTACTTCCTTCCGTGACGTCACGGCTTGTGATTGGTCGCGTGCCGCCCAATATATATATGTATATATATATATATATCGGCTAATTGTGAGCACAGACACCTGCTCCTGATGAAGCCACTTTGGTGGCGACACACGTTGAGCTCCGTGCCCCCTGGATATTTGTGGTGATGGGTATTTTGGTCATGTTCGCTTAGCAAGATCATTTTCTTGCAAGCTGGTAGCCTGGGTTTTTGCTTGTATTTTTCAACATCAAGCTCAATCTTTTCTGTGGCCTTTTTTACAAGTACTTCCAGGCTTATTCAATTTGTGTATTCTACACTCTATTTAATTTTGGTACATGTTTGTCTTAGGTACGCCTTTGTGTGCTAAGGGGCTAGACACAGTGTGGCCACACCATGGTATAGTTGACTGCTCTTATCCATTCATTTTTCAGGAGGGCTATCAATTTCCCTTTTCGGGCAATTTATCTGTATATTGCTACATCTGTGCAACACAGGATATTCTCTCCCTTTTGTGAGCGTCACAACACACATATATACTTATTTGCTATATGTCATTCAATATATGTCTAACATTTATAGCCTAGATATGTGATATTTGTAAATATTTACTGTTGTCATCTCACTGTGCCACTGTTATTTGGAAACATTCATCATTGTCACCTTATTGTGCCATCTATATTGCAAATTTTGCCAAATCTTGCATTTTACGGTGGTATTTTCCTAGCCACATCAGCGGTTTATCTATCCAGGACAAACATACTACTGCCAATAATACGTGTACCATTATAAGACTATCTGTACAACTGTTTATCTGTGCATTTATATTTTCCTATTGCACATGTCCAGGGGGGTAGGTTCCTGATATGGAACCCACGGCTCACTTGGTTTTGGTTTTAATTGTTTTTAATAGAGTGGTGTTCTTGCTTTTCTAGTTGTTTAATAAAATTTATAATATTTATATTCTATTTAAGTGGTGGTCCTCTTTATATAGCTTGATGCTTTTCCTCTTTTGCATGTTTATACTACTTCAGGTCAAGCTTGGGTTGACCCCCTTGTTATAATTATAATTCTAGTTATTAATATTGATGGTGCCCTCCATTTTTCTTGTTTACATAACCGCCCATGTGGCCGCCGGAAAGAAGCAGGGCGTGTCCGAGGGTGAGTATATTCCTATTAGGTATATACTCACCCTCGGACGCGCCCTGCTTCTTTCCGGCAGCCTTCCTTCCTAAGAATGAGCGCGTGAAGGACCTTAGATGACGTCGCGGCTTGTGATTGGTCGCGTGACCACCCATGTGACTGCTCACGCGACCAATCACAAGCCGCGACGTCACTGCAGGTCATTCACGCGCTCATTCTTAGGAAGGAAGGCTGCCGGTTAGTACAAGGGCGCGTCCGAGGGTGAGTATATCAATATTTTTTATTTTGATTCTTTATTTTACACTTAAATATGGATTCCGATACCGATTCCCGATATCGCAAACATATCGGAAGTCGGTATCGGAATTCCGATACCAGATTCAGAAGATCGCCGACCTCATGGCCGACCCCACACAGGGGTCGGGTCGGGTTTCATGAAACCCGACTTTGCCAAAAGTCAGCGACTTCTGAAAATGGCCGACCCGTTTCGCTCAACCCTAGTAATGTGCAGTAAATCATCTCAAAGAAATAAGGGGAGAATACCCATAATGAAAGAAAAAAGGAATGTAGTCAGCTTACCGGTCTTAGACGAAATCCGCAGACCTGCCAACGCCCAGCACGGTTCGGGGTGAGCGCCCACAGCAAATGAAGACAAACAGAGAAATGATCCAGCTGGAAGTGGAGGCAGTTCAGACTTTGTGGGACTTTATTAGACAACTAAAGCGATAAATAGTTCTTCAAAAAGAAAAATGTTTACATAGCAAACACCTGGCACACCAGTGAGGAGGATCAATGCGTTTCAACTAAGAAGTCTTACTCATGATCATGATGATGTACTATACTAGTATATACTAGTGATCCCATATTAGGAGGAGCTCTTTACAACATCAGTTCTTGATTCCGGACTCTCAACATGCATGCTCCATGAGGAACTGGAGGACTTGCTGTTTAGTGATGCACAAATCTTAGAGCAGCCACAGCTGCAAGAACATGATGGTGGGCAGAGGTGTATCTAGGGTTTCTGGTACCCGGGGCAAGAATGGCACCGAGGACATATGCAATTTTCACACTTAGTTATGTACCGACAAGCTCCTCTCCCTAATGCTCTCAATGATCAGTGAAAAACTGAGAGAAGCAGAAGAGAAGCTCGTTGTCACAGGACCATAAGTGTGAAAGTCGCATGTGAGTGAAGTGTCCATGTGACGACTACTGGAACCTGCAGAGCTGAATCCTGACATTGCAGACTTCTGAATTCTCACAACTAATGCACTGCACACTGTTAGGATTCTCCCTTGCCTGTGGACAGTCATGTGAGCACAAGCATGCGATTTGTATACCTCTGGCCACATTCCGACTTCATTTTCATTGAGTGAGGCCACACATATCTAGTCAGCACATGACCGCATGTATCTAAATTGCCAGCAGGAGAAAATCCTGACAGCGTGCAGGGCGCAATGTGAGAATTCAGAAGTCTGCAGTCACAAAGAATAACTGCAGAATCATTACAAACCTGGACATCCCCTTTAAAGTTCCTAACATAAATAAAAACATGAGAGTTAGTTAGCATCACACATAACATTTACATCCAGGTACCTTATAGATGACGTTGTCTCAGAGTCGTTCTCCTTCTTTTCTTCATCTTGTCCAGACCCATGATGAGTTCTCTCATCCACAGCCGTCTCTGCAGACTTCCATCTTCTCCGCTCTTTTGCAGAAAATTTCCACATGATGCCCTTAAAGATACAAGTGTCATTAAAATGCTTCTGAATAAAAAATTGCCCCTCACTGTATTGTCTGCACAAAATATGACCCCCACACTTTCCCTCTTATGGTACATGCTCTTCACACTGACCTCTCCTTTCCATACCGGCCCCCTCTTCACACTGTCCTCTCACACTGTGTCCCCCCTATAGGGCCCAGTATTTATACTGTACTCTCTCATCACACTCCCCCTTCCTGGTATACTGTCCCCTCCTGGCTGTGCCCTCACACTGTCCCTCCATGCTACACCCCCACTATTCAGTTTCTATTCTGTGCCCACTCACTTTTGTCCCCCCATACTGTCTCCTCACACTATTCCCCTCCCTCCTCATACTGTCTCCTCTCACATCCCCCTATTCACCATACTGTCTCCTCATATATTTACCCCCTCACTTTCTAGACTACCTGCTCACCTAACTCCCCATACTGTGTCTGCACACATCTCTTCACTCTCAGTCCCCGTACTCTGTCCACATACATTTTTCACATTGCTCTTCATACTGTGCCTCATTCTCCCATATTGTTTCCTCATACATGCCCCCCATTCCCTCATACTGTTTCCTCATACATGCCCCCAATTCCCCCATACTGTTTCCTCTATCATGCCCCCAATTCCCCCCTACTGTTTCCTCATACATGCCCCCCATTCCCCCATACTGTTTCCTCATACATGCCCTCCATTCCCTCATACTGTTTCCTCATACATGCCCCCCATTCCCCCATACTGTTTCCTCATACATGCCCCCAATTCCCCCATACTGTTTCCTCAAACATGCCCCCAATTCTCCCATACTGTTTCCTCATACATGCCCCCCATTCCCCCATACTGTTTCCTCATACATGCCCCCATTCCCCATACTGTTTCCTCATACATGCCTCCAATTCCCCCATATTGTTTCCTCATACATGCCCCCCATTCCCTCATACTGTTTCCTCATACATGCCCCCAATTCCCTCATATTGTTTCCTCATTCCATTCCCTCATCATATCCAGTTCAAATTACTAATACTGACCTACAAAGCCATCCATAACCTGTCTCCTCCATATATCTCTGAACTAATCTCACGATATCTTCCCTCACGTAATCTCCGGCCCTTCCAAGACCTCCTTCTCTCCTCCACACTTATTCGCTCCTCATCCAATCGCCTCCAAGACTTCTCCCGAATATCCCCCATTCTCTGGAACTCTCTGTCCCAACATGTCCGACTATCAACCACATTCGGATCCTTCAGACGGAACCTGAAAACTCATCTCTTCAGAAAAGCCTGCACTGACCCCGCTGCCTCCTCATCACTACCGAAGCTACCGCCTCACCAACACCGGAGCTCCTGCAACCTCCAACCTACTGTTTCCTTCCCCATAATCCTGCAGAATGTAAGCCCACAAGGGCAGGGTCCTCGCCCCTCTGTATCAGTCTGTCGTTAGTTTGTTTACTGTAAGTGATATCTGTAACTTGTATGTAACCCCTTCTCATGTACAGCACCATGGAATCAATGGTGCTATATAAATAAATAATAATAATAATAATAATAATAAATGTCTCTATCTCTTGTGGTGACTCAGAGTGAGCTAGTTCATCTTTTACAATACTAGACAGACCCCTTTTAAAAATCGGCAATTGTGCATAACTGTCCCAATTGGTATCTACCGCTAATCTCCTGAATTCAGTGGCATACTCAATACCAGAACGTTTAGCCTGGCGTAAAGACAATAAAGCAGATTCAGCGATTGCACAGCGATTAGGATCATCAAACATTAATGCCATAGCGGCCAAGAAATCATCCAAGTTATTTAACCGTTGGTCACGAGACTCAATCATCGGATTCGCCCAGGCGAGCGCTCGTGAGGTCAGTAGCATTATTACACACAATACTTTGGATCTATCAGTAGGAAAACAGTCAGCATGTACATCAAAATATAGCATACATTGATTCACAAAGCCACAAAATTTGTCGTGATCACCATTAAATCTGAATGGGGGCAACTCAGGTGGGCTAGCTGGTGGCGGTTGCCCAGAGGGTAAAGTCGCTTGTACAGCTATTTGCGTGCTTATGTCCTGAAAAGCCCATCCATACTGGGACTCTTTGCCAGCAAATTTGTTTTCCTGGGCTGCCATGCGGGTGCTTAAGTCCTGCAAAGTTTGTCCAAACACTTGTTGATTGTGTTCAATGCTTCCAAACTTCTTTTGCAGACCTTCCACATCTTTCTGCAGTGATCTAATTATGGAAAACACCTGCTCTAATCTGCTCTCTGCAGTCATTGCTCCAGCAGTCTCCTTTTTTGTGGCTAGATTATCCTGTATAAATTATAGGGGATAACTCAGGAGACTCTTTGCGTGGAACAAGACAACTACAGGACACAGTTTTATAAATGGTAAAGTCTATATTATCACACGGTGATTCAAACAGGTGCAGAGAGAAACTCAAGTCCACAACACTTGGTGTAAATATTAAACACAGCTTAAACAGTCTATAGGGAACTTCAGAGGAAAATGCAATCACGCAGAAAGTCTATGAAGCACAGTTATTCTTGAGGATACTTGACACGAATAAGTCCTTGTTTTAATCCAAACATAGATAGATATGCTTCTAAGGCAGTTCAAGCAATGTCTTATCTCAACCAGGAAGGTCGGGGTGATAATCTCAGGTTTAAGCAGAGCAACAACAGCTTACATGTCCAGCAAATGCAGATGGGAGTAAACACGAGCAGCAGATGAAGGAGGATTACTGGAAACTGGTGTATGCAGCAGGAACTCAGAGCAGAGTAGCAGGTTAACCACACAGGTTCACAGGAGCAGGTATATAGCCAGGGACTCATCAGAGTCAGGAGCTGGATACAAGGCAGAATACTCTAGCACAGACTGAAGGCTGGGGTGGAGTTTTATAGCAGGAAGACACAGTGCACATGAGACCAAAGACGCCATCTTGGAAAAGGGCAGTAATGCACAAAAGGTAATAAAAATGTTCAGAGTCCTGACAGATCCCAGTATGTGTGCTGACTACTGGGTTGCCACTCTGTTAGATCCATGTTATAAGACAAAATTTTGCCAGATGCTTCCGGCCCTGGAAAGTAACCCGCGAATGCTGGAGTATCTAAACACACCTTTACTCAACCTTAATAGAGTTTTTCCCCAAGACAGCAGTGAGGCACACAGTGTGCATCGCAGCTCTAGACTTCCAACCTCTGGCACATCAATTTGTCAACGCCAAAACATTAGCAACAGCAGCATTAGTGTAAGTGGCAGGAGCAACTTCTGTGAGTCCTTTGACACATTTTTTAGACCAGCTCGTGCACCAGCACAAAAAGAGTGAAATACTGGAGAGGATGGTGCAGGAGTATCTAGCACTCAAAACCATCAGGGAGGGAATGGACCCTTTTACATTTTGGTCTCAAGAATGGTTGAGTGGCTTGAGCTCGCCTCTCACGTCTTGGAGGTTTTATCATGCCCAGCATCCAGCCTTCTCTCAGAAGGTGTCTTCAGCGCTGCTGGTGGTGTCCTGATGGATAAGCGCATCTGGCTGTCCCGTGAAAGTGTAGACTAACTTTAATCAAGATGAATAAGTCTTGGATCTCCAAGGACTTTTACACCCAATCGCAGACTGTACAGACCAGTCAATGTTGTAGTTTTTAGTGTGCTGCATTGATCTTGCGTAATTGCAGTTTGCGATATCTTTAGTGGGTCTTCTGTGCCTGCTGTTGCTTTTGGTGCTGCAGATGTTAACACTAATTTGTGGAAATGTGAACAGTCCTGGTTGGGTCTCCATCTGCAGGGTTGGCTGTAGTGGTTCAGGTTATGCCAGCCTTTACAGGGCCTAATAGGGCAATTGTTCACCATCCCTCCTGATGAATTCTTGTTGATTGAGATGATATCAGAGATGTGACTTCCTCTGCATACATGGGTGAGATTGTTCCATACCAGATTGATGTGGTTATATGTTATTGTCGTTTCTCACTCATGATGTACATGCATGTGTACTGAGATCTTTTTATAGCCCTTACAGGCTAGAGGTTAATGTTTTGTCTTGGTTATTGTGGAACATTTTTTTGAACCTCCAAAAAAAAGAGACATTCATTGGGAAATCTGTCTCTTTCTGTGATCACAGGACACATATTGTGTGGTTTAATTTTGTAAATTTGTCTAGTCACTTAGGTATCTAGGACTGGGTTTAGTTGCATGTACTACATTACATATGCATTGAAGTCTGTGATGTGACTAAATACAGACATCTCTGTGAGCAGTCGGCAACAATACAGGTTCAAGAGTGAGTTTTTAATTGCACTTATTTCACTTTTCCTTGGGGTAGCTCTTTGAGGTGTAATAGGAATCCTTCCAGTCTGAAGGCTGTCAGTTCCCATCCTTTTTAATTGGTCTCTTTTAGACCCAGCAGTCAGGGGAGAGAGACCAAGACCATACTGAGGACTACGTGTCACACACTACGAGTGGAAGAAAGTCGATTCCAGTAGCTAAACAGGAAAGGGTTCTTTACAGTTAGCGCAGTCAGACTATGGAATGCCAACCACAAGAGGTATTAATGGCAGACACTATAACAGCTTTTCAAAAAGGGCTCGACGATTTCCTTGATACACATAAAATTGCGGGTTACAGTTAAATTAGTGACAAAATGTACAATTGGTGGATAAAGGTTAAACTTGATTCAACCTATGTAACTATGTAACCTCTCAGCCTTGCAGTCTGCTTTCCTCTATTGACTTACCTCTCCTTTAACTCTTTTCAACTGCAGTCACTGGCTGAATGCCAGGGAAGCTTGTTCCAGCTCTTTCCTGAAATTTCTGCACAACAAGCAGAGCTGAGTCATGTAAAGAAGCCTCTGAGGAATGATTAACAGTTTGAGCGCTGCCTGTCAGCATGTCTCACGATTTGCTACAATATACAGTTTACACAGAAATCAAGAAATCACAATATAAATCCGCTGTACAATGGAAAATGCCACTTTGTGGAATACCACATGTACCATTACAATGCAGCTTTATAAAAGATGAAATTTTGTGCTGACTTCTGCAGAAATAATTCTGACTTGAACGCCTCGCCCTTCACCATGCTGTGATTTTAATTACATCCAAACACAGTTGGTTACGACCTTCCTATAAATACAGGCTTTACCATGTTATTAGCCATAGGTAAGTTTTCACACTAGGCAGTCAGGTCAGGGACCCATCCGATCCATGAGATTACCTTGACGTTTGGTGGATGGGCTCACATTTTTTGGCCAAATTTTGTGCTAAGCATTTCATGTGTTTTTTCATAGATTTCACAAGCCATTATGCTATTCACATTTCATGTATCACACATTTCCTTGCTTTAGTACAGTTGAGTGCAGCCATTCATCTATTTGTTCTGCAGAAATAAGCCAGAATTGTGAATTGTCAGTGAACAGTAATCAATTTTCAAGAAGACAAAATTTCAGTTCATATGCAGTTAGTCTCTGCCAGCCTACCATCTGGACAGAATCTGGACCTCCCTTGATTACTAGGCAGGTTTCCCTGTACTGTGATCACTTCATAACAACCACATTGGCAGATAAACTTGTTTATTATATTTTACTTTTCAATCAAAGAGGTTTAGATTATGCCACAACTGTAGCATTTATGGTAATAAGGCTATTCCAAACAAAACGCACATAAATATACAGATGTAGTGATTATTTTGTTATAGTTCAGTAATACTCTAGATGCAGATTAGAAATGAAGGAATTCACAAATTAAAGAAAGTGCTCTGATTTTATAGAGAGAAACATAATATAATTGACCAACAATAAAATATCTGATTGAAATCTTTTTCAAATGATGTCTGACAACGAATCTGTGTAAGTTTCCAAATGTGTTGATGCCCATTGCATAGATGACAGAATAACCCTGTATTCACTTTGACAATTTATTACATGCGCTATTTCACCCATTTTTGCATATGATGGTTAAGAGATTAGTAACTGAATGTCTAGTAATATCCCTAGTAGCTTAGAGAAAATTAAAGATATTGTATGGACATTTAGAATAAAGGGATTAAACAGGACCTTTCACTGGAATTTTCAATTTAACCTTAGTACCTTCCCCAATTGTTGCTGCTCCACTGATTCTGGAACATTTTTTATTTTTCTTCTGTGTACTGTCCTTCCAATGTTTTGCCTAAAGATGCAGATGTTCTCTTCAACCAACTGGGTATATGCCACAGAACTTATCTTTGGATGTTTGCTTTTTCTCCTTTATTAGAAATTACTCATGGGAAACAAATAGCATGTCTGTCATGATAGTATGTAAAATGTAAACTAAACAATTATTATAACATAATAGGCATGCTATACCTATGATCGGACTTGAAATAGATGTGGATA
Source organism: Ranitomeya variabilis (assembly GCF_051348905.1). Taxonomy (NCBI): domain Eukaryota; kingdom Metazoa; phylum Chordata; class Amphibia; order Anura; family Dendrobatidae; genus Ranitomeya; species Ranitomeya variabilis. The sequence continues at coordinate 484,377 of NW_027508192.1, read as the reverse complement.
AATCATCATGAAGGGATATATATGTGTAAAAGCAGAAAAAAAAGATGATCACCAGTCCCTGATGGTGAAAAAATGCTAAATGGTTTTATTGACAGAAAATTCAAGGTAAGGGGGAAGACCAACATGTGATGGTGGAAAGACAAGGATGCACAGCACAGAATCATGATCAAGATACATATAATGTATAACAAAATTAATGATGATGGTAATGAGGCCCATTATACACTGGAGCATCATATATGGGGCCCAATATACACTGGAACATCATATATGTGGCCCATAAGACACTGGAGCATCATATATGGTCCCTTATACACTAGAGAATCATATATGGGCACATTATACACTGGACCATCATATATAGTCCCTTTATATATTGGAGCATCATATGTGGGGCCCATTATACTCTAGATCATCATACAGTTACGTCCATATATATTTGGACAGAGACAACATTTTTCTAAATTTGGTTATAGACATTACCACAATGAATTATAAACAAAACAAATCAGATGCAGTTGAAGTTCAGACTTTCAGCTTTCATTTGAGGGTATCCACATTAAAATTGGATGAAGGGTTTAGGAGTTTCAGCTCCTTAACATGTGCCACCCTGTTTTTAAAGAGACCAAAAGTAATTGGACAATTGACTCGAAGGCTATTTCATGGACAGGTGTGGGCAATCTCTTCGTTGTCATTCTCAATTAAGCAGATAAAAGGCCTGGAGTTGATTTGAGGTGTGGTGCTTGCATTTGGAAGGTTTTGCTGTGAAGTAAACATGCGGTCAAAGGAGCTCTCCATGCAGGTGACACAAGCCATCCTTAAGCTGCGAAAACAGAAAAAACCCATCCGAGAAATTGCTACAATATTAGGAGTGGCAAAATCTACAGATTGGTACATCCTGAGAAAGAAAGAAAGCACTGGTCAACTCATCAATGCAAAAAGACCTGGACGCCCACAGAAGACAACAGTGGTGGATGATCGCAGAATAATCTCCATGGTGAAGATAAACCCCTTCACAACAGCCAACCAAGTGAACAACACTCTCCAGGAGGTAGGCGTATCAATATCCAAATCTACCATAAAGAGAAGACTGCATGAAAGTAAATGCAAAGGGTTCACTGCACGGTGCAAGCCACTCATAAGCATCAAGAATAAAAAGGCTAGACTGGACTTTGCTAAAAAACATCTAAAAAAGCCAGCACAGTTCTGGAAGAACATTCTTTGGACAGATGAAACCAAGATCAACCTCTACCAGAATGATGGAAAGAGAAAAGTATGGGGAAGGCATGGTACAGCTCATGATCCAAAGCATACCACATCATCTGTATAACACGGCGGAGGTGTGTGATGGCTTGGGCATGCATGGCTGCCAGTGGCACTGGGTCACTAGTGTTTATTGATGATGTGACACAGGACAGAAGCAGCCAAATTAATTCTGAGGTATTCAGAGACATACTGTGTGCTCAGATCCAGCCTAATGTAGCCAAACTGATTGGTCGTCGTTTCATACTACACATGGACAATGACCCAAAACATAAAGCCAAAGCAACCCAAGAGTTTATTAAAGCAAAGAAGTGGAATATTCTTGAATGGCCAAGTCAGTCACCTGATCTCAACCCAATTGAGCATGCATTTTATTTGTTAAAGACTAAACTTCAGACAGAAAGGCCCACGAACAAACAGCAACTGAAAACCACCGCAGTGAAGGCCTGGCAGAGCATCAAAAAGGAGGAAACACAGCGTCTGGTGATGTCCATGAGTTCAAGACTTCAGGCAGTCATTGCCAACGAAGAGATTTCAACCAAGTACTAAAAATGAACATTTTATTTAAAATTATTTAATCTGTCCAATTACTTTTGGTCCCTTTAAAACAGGGTGGCACATGTTAAGGAGCTGAAACTCCTAAACCCTTCATCCAATTTAAATGGAGTGGATACCCTCAAATGAAAGCTGAAAGTCTGAACTTCAACTGCATCTGAATTGTTTTGTTTAAAATTCATTGTGGTAATGTCTATAACAAAAATTAGAAAAATGTTGTCTCTGTCCAAATATATATGGATGTAACTGTATATGGGGCCCATTATATAAGGAGCCCATCATATACTGTATGGAACATTATATGGGACTCATTATACTGTGTGGAGCAATAAATGGGGTTCATTATATATGGAGCTATATATGGGGCACATTATACAGTATGAAGCAATATATGGGGTGTTAGGCGATGGGACTCTCCCGCTGCACGGGATAGATCCCAAGCCTTATGTGCCTCTGCAGTCTCCTATTCAGGTTCGGCTGCTGCGGGTGCCGCTAAGCATAGATGTCGGTCCAGCGTCTTGCTTAGGCTCATGGTCTTCATTTGGCTACTGTTGGCTCTCCAGCCAAGTCTATGGTAGCCAGCGATAGGCAGCGGGGACTTGACACTCTGGAATCTAAATCCAGAAATAACCTTACTGAGCATGTCTGTGATGTGGCATCTTCCTATTGGTGGTCGGACGTCTCCAGCTCTGATGATGTTGCAGCTCCGGATTGGCCATCGGACGATGTCATGACCAGCTGGGCATGAGTGATTGGGATGGAGCTTTGGGATTAAAAGACTTCCAATGGCGCCCACAGGCGTGCTAGTATCATTTGTGTGTGGCTATGTGAGTGAAGACCCTTCCACTCTGTCTGCAAGTGTCGTTTGTCTGTCTAAGCTTTGGGACTGTACACGTATGCAGGCAGCTAGCATCAGTGGAGCAATTAGCCATTTGGCTTAGCATCTGTTACCTACATGTGTGTGCGGTGCCCCAGGGTCCTGGTCTTTGCAGTGGTATTGCTTTCCTCTCGGGGAGAGTGATGCTACATTTGGAGGCAATGAAGGATAACTGCATCCAGGTATCACAAACATGCAACACATTTCACACTCCAGATCACCAGGGGGAGCTTTTGCTCCTATTTATTAGGTCACTCCCCATATATATATAACTGGTAGTCTGTAGGGAAAGTTAGTCAGTTCCAGACAGGAGTCAGTTCCAGACCAGAGTCTGAGGAAGATGGAAGGTTAAAGGAGCTGTGCATGCCCTCAGAGCTGCAGCTCCCAGAAAGAGACATTCAGAAGGCAGAACTGTATTGCAGTGAGCATGAAGGAAGTCAGAGCAAAGGAGAGGATACCAGAAGGGGACCAGCCCTGCACAGGCTGCCTCCTTCTGAGGCGCAGAATCCTGTTAGCCGGAACACAGAGGGAGTAAGCACCTTTATGCTTTACTCCAGAGACCGGCAGGACAGCTAATTGCAAGTTACCTGTCTGCTCCTACACCCAGTAGGCACGGTGGCATCCTTCAGAGGCTGGGGCATGCTAGAGTCCCTACAAACAGCCTCAAGCCACCAGTCATACAGGTACAGGTTTTGTCCTATCCGACTACGGGGGACAGAGAGACACTACATCTGTGAGACCCTTATGTGAAGCCATAGTCAGTAAGGGACTACAACACCACTGCACAAGGGGAGGCTACTGATTTCCACCTGGACAAGGGGACTCTGGACTTGCCTCCAAACCGGCCGGATTCTGCCTGCCCTGTGATCTGGTGCCCTGGACTGTGGATGCTAAAGTCTTCAGTAAAGGTAAAGACTGCAACCTTGTGTCCTCGTTCTTCTCTGCACCTCTCACCATCTACTATCTATACACCGGGAAGCCCTGGGGATATACTTCACCTGTGGGAAGGTATACCATCTAGCTGCCATAACATCACCCCAGTGGACCCCTTAAAGCAGCGTCGGTCATCCTGACCGAATACCAAAGGTGGCGTCTTGAACACAAACTTTATCCCTTTAACCCCTTAGTGACAGAGCCAATATGGTACTTAATGACAATTTTTACAATTCTGACCACTGTCACTTTATGAGGTTATAACTCTGGAATGCTTTAACAGATCCTGCTGATTCTGAGATTGTTTTTTGTGACATATTGTACTTTATGATAGTGGTAACATTTCTTCGATATTACTTGCAATTATTTATGAAAAAAATGTAAATATGGCAAAACATTTTAAAATTTGGCAATTTTTAAACTTTATATTTTTATTCCCTTAAATCAGAGAGATATGTCACAAAAATTAGTCAATAAATAACATTTCCCACATGTCTACTTTACATCAGCACAATTTTGGAAAAAAAATTTTTTTTGCTAGGGAGTTATAAGGGTTAAAAGTTGACCAGCAATTTCTCATTTTTACACCACCATTTTTTTGTAGGGACCACATCACATTTGAAGTAATTTTGAGGGGTCTATATGATAGAAAATAACCAAGTGTGACACCATTCTAAAAACTGCACCCCTCAAGGTGCTCAAAAACACAGTCAAGAATTTTATTAACCCTTTACGTGCTTCACAGGAACTGAAAATATGGGGAAGGAAAAAATGAACATTTAACTTTTTTTTGCAAACATTTTAATTCAGAACCATTTTTTTTATTTTCACAAGTGTAAAAACAGAAATTTAACCATAACTTTTGTTGTCCAATTTCTCCTGAATATGCCGATACCCCATATGTGGGGGTAAACCACTGTTTGGGCGCACCGCAGAGCTTGGAAGTGAAGGAGTGCCGTTTTACTTTTTCAATGTAGAATTGGCTGGAATTGAGATCGGACACCATGTCGCGTTTGGAGAGCCCCTGATGTGCCTAAACAGTAGAAACCCCCCACAAGTGGCCGCATTTTGGAAACTAGACCCCTTAAGGAACTTATCTAGATGTGTGGTGAGTAGGGTTGAGCGAAACAGATCGGCACTTTTCAAAAGTCGCCGACTTTTAGCAAAGTCGGGTTTCGTGAAACCCGACCCGATCACACTCTGGGATCGGGTCGGCGGTACACGATCTGTAATCCAAAGTTGGGTTTCGTTTTTTATATATATATATATATATATATATATATATATATATATATATATATATATGTCATAGAGACACATATATATATATATATATATATATATATATTTATATTTACTTCAGCGCGATAATGTTGAAAAGCCAGTAATTCAATTGCCGGCTTTTCATTTCTCCTGCCTAAACCCGACATGATATGAGACATGGTTTACATACAGTAAACCAAGTCATATCCCCCTTTTTTTTGCATATTCCACACTACTAATGTGGGTTTAAAGTGCTCACCACTAGGGTTGAGCGACTTTTCATTTTTTGAGATCGAGTCGGGTTTTACGAAACCAGGGGGCGCATCACCGCGACTGAAGGTAACTATAGGTCATTGACCTACATTTCCTTCATTCGCCGGGGTTTACAGGCACGAGCAGAGCTGCATTATAGCAGAGCTCCTGCCTGTAAACTATTTTAACCCCTTCAGATGGATTTACCTCGTGGGACGTGACAGTTCATCAGAGGGTATGTATATTGTTGGTTTATTATTTTTCCAAGCGAGGGTCTTCAGGTGGATTGAGGAGAGAGCAATAAAATATTAAAACAACCTGTGTGTTTATTTCATTAAAATACTTTTTAATCATGTGTGTGTTTTGTAACCCTTTCATACAATTGGATTAATAATGGATAGGTGTCAGAATTGACGCCTCTCCATTATTAATCTGGCTTAATGTCACCTTACAATAGCAAGGTGGCACTAACCCTTCATTACCCCATATCCCATCGCTACACGGGAGTGGGAAGAGAATGGCCAAGTGCCAGAATAGGCGCATCTTCCAGATGTGCCTTTTCTGGGGTGGCTGGGGGCAGATGTTTTTAGCCACGGGGGGGCCAATAACCATGGACCCTCTCCTGGCTATTAATATCTGCCCTCAGTCACTGGCTTTACCACTGTGGCGGAGAAAATTGCGCGGGAGCCCACGCCAATTTTTTCCGCGATTTAACCCTTAAATTTAATAGCTACAGTGCCGAAATTTTGCACATACACACTACTAACATTAGTAGTGTGGAATATGCAAAAAAAGGGGGATATGACATGGTTTACTGTATGTAAACCATGTCTCATATCATGTCGGGTTTAGGCAAGAGAAATGAAAAGCCGGCAATTGAATTACCGGCTTTTCAACATTATCGCGCTGAAGCAAATATTAAAATTATGTTTCCCCATTGAATTGCATTGGGTTTCGTGTTTTGGCCAATCCCCGACCCCGACTTTTCAATAAGATCGGCCGATTTCACTCGACCCGACTTTTGAGAAAGTCGGGTTTCGTAAAACCCGACTCGATCTCAAAAAATGAAAAGTCGCTCAACCCTAGTGGTGAGCACTTTAAACCCCCAAGTGCTTCACAGAAATTTATAACGTAGAGCCGTGAAAATAAAAAATCCTTTTTTTTCCTCAAAAATGATTTTTTAGCCTGCAATTTTTTTATTTTCTCCAGGGTAACAGGAGACATTGGACCCCAAAATCTGTTAATCAGTTTGTCCTGAGTATGCTGATACCCCATATGTGGGTGGGGGCACTGTTTGGCACCCATCGGGGATCAGAAGGGAAGGAGCGCAGCTTGGAATGCAGACTTTGATGGGATGGTCTGCGGGCATCATGTTGCATTTGCAGAGTTCCTGATGTACCTAAACAGTAGTAACCCCCCACAAGTGACACCATTTTGGAAACTAGACCCCCCCAAAGAGCTTATCTAGATGTCTGTTGAGCACTATGAACCCCCAACTGCTTCACAGAAGTTTATAATGTAGAGCCATGAAAATAAAAAAATCATATTTTTTCCACAAAAATGATCTTTTCACCCCTAAATTTTTACTTTCACAAGGGTAACAGGAGAAATTGGAACCCAAAAGTTGTTGTCCAATTTGTCCTGAGTACACTGATACCCCATGTGTGGGGGGAAAACTGTTTGGGCACATGATAGAGCTCAGAAGGGAAGGAGCACCGTTTTGGAATGCAGACTTTGATAGAATGATCTGCGGGCGTTATGTTGCGTTTGCAGAGCCCCTGATGTACCTAAATAGTAGAAACCCCCACAAGTGACCCCATTTTGGAAACTAGACTCCTCAAGGAACTTATCTAGATGTGTGGTGAGAACTTTGAATGCCCAAGTGCTTCACAGAAGTTTATAATGCAGAGTCGTGAAAATAAAAAATATTTTTTTTCCACAAAAAAGATATTTAGCCCCCAAGTTTTTATTTTCACAAGGGTAACAGGAGAAATTGGACCCCAAAAGTTGTCCAATTTATCCCGAGTATGCTGATGCCCCATATGTGGGGGTAAACCACTGTTTGGGCGGACGGCAGAGCTCAGAAGGAAGGGAGTACCATTTGACTTTTTGAACGCAAAATTGGATGTGGCATTTAGAGACCCCCTGATGTACCTAAACAGTGGAAACCCCCCAATTCTAACTCTAACCCTAATGCCAACACACCCCTAACCCTAATCCCAACCCCATCCATAATCCTAATCACAACCCTAACCATAATCACAACCCTAACCTCAAAACAACCATAACCCTAATCAGAACCCTAAATCCAACACACCCCTAATCCTAATCTCAACCCTAACCTCAAACCTAACCTTAATCCCAATACACCCCTAACCTTAATCCCAACCCTAATCTTAACCCTAATCCCAAACCTAACCCTAATCCCAAACATAACCCTAATACCAACCCTAACCCTAATCCCAACTCTAACCCTAACTTTAGCCGCAACCCTAGTCCTAACATTAGCCCCAACCCTAACCCTAACTTTAGCCCCAACCCTAACCCTAACCCTAAATTTAGCCCCAACCCTAACCCTAGCCCTAACTTTAGCCCCAACCCTAACCCTAACTTTAGCCCTAACCCTAACCCTAACCCTAAATTTAGCCCCAACCCTAACCCTAACCCTAAATTTAGCCCCAACCCTAACCCTAACCCTAAATTTAGCCCCAACCCTAACCCTAACCCTAAATTTAGCCCTAACCTTAACCCTAACTATAGCCCCAACCCTAACCCTAACCCTAATTTTAGCCCAACTTCTCTAGCTGCCGGCTGGCAGATCATGGCGGGCGCACTGCGCATGCGCCCACCGTTTTCTTACCGGAGGAAGAAACCAGAGGCCAAGAGAGGACACAGGAGGACCCAGGGACTCTGGTAAGTATAACAGGGTCCCCGAATCCCCCTATTTCTCTGTCCTCTGATGTGCGATCACATCAGAGGACAGAGAATAACACATCGCTTTTTTTTTTGCGGTCGCTGGTAAACAGTTAATTACCGGCGATCACAAAACAGGGGTGGTAAAAACCGACCCCGATCATGTTCTTTGGGGTCCCGGCTACCCCCGGTAGACGAGACCCCAAAGATCTTCCGAGTGCCGGCCAGCGGGCGCATTGCTGGTAAACAGTTAATTACCGGCGATCACAAAACAGGGGTGGTAAAAACCGACCCCGATCATGTTCTTTGGGGTCCCCGCTACCCCCGGTAGACGAGACCCCAAAGATCTTCCGAGTGCCGGCCAGCGGGCCCATTTTTTGGCCGGAACAAGATGGCGGCGCCCATCAGGAGCCACGAGGAGCACCGGGGGAGACAGGTGAGTATCAGGGGGCTATCGGGGGCGATTGGGGACCCCATTTCTCTGTCCTCTGATGTGCGATCACATCGGAGGACAGAGAAATTAAATGGGAAATCACGTTTTTTTTTTGCGACCGCCGGTCAACGGTTAATTACTGGCGATCGCAACTCGGGGGTCGGTAAAAAAATCCCGAACCATGTTCTCTGGGGTCTCGGCTACCCCCGGTAACCGAGACCCCAGAGAAAATCTGACTCTGGGGGGCGCTATTCACTTTTTCCACTGCGCCGTTAATTAACGGCACTGTGGTTTAAGTACCCTTAACTGCCGCCATTAAAAGGCGCATAGGCGGCTGTTAAGGGGTTAAAGACCTTTCCCTTTTACACGGACGTGCCAGGGCCAAGGACCGGGTCAGACACCGTGACATCCCCCTGTGAACCGCAGAACCCGGTATCGAGTACCCCACGGCCTCATGGGGGCGATCCATGTGCGGTTAGCACAGTAGAGTTTCAGAGCAAGCTCAACCCTAGTCAGGGTATTATGCTCAGCATCTGTTTCTTTTCTGTGTGCGATTGACTTAGCTCAGTTGAAGAGCATCTGTTTTGTTTCTGTGTGCGAGTGACACAGCTCAGTTGCAGAGCGTGTTTTGTTTCTTTGTGCGATTGATAAAGCTCAGTTTCAGAGCATCTGTTTCGTTTCTGTGTGTAAGTTCAGTTCTCATGCTTGTCCTGTGATGTTTAACAGGACAGAGCACTTAGAACTCGTTTGTACTGTTCCTTTCTGTGGAGTAACAGAGTTTGGAACTCAGCGTCCTGTTCACACTGAGTGGTGTTAACCCAGTGTGTACAGGTAATAGCTCGCCGTGTGTTCCATCATTGCGCACTAGCAGCAGTTTTCCATCTCTGCACAGTGGACCCCGGGTTGCGATTGCGCTTTATTATTTATTTTATTTAGCACAATCCTAACGGTGGGCTCATTATACAGAGTTGGCCATTTATATGGATACACCTAAATAAAACGGGAATGGTTGGTGATATCAACTTCCTGTTTGTGGCACATTAGTATATGGGAGGGGGAAAACTTTTCAAGATGGGAGATGACCATGGTGGCCATTTTGAAGTTTGCCATTTTGGATCCACCTTTATTTTTTTAGTGGGAAGAGAGTCATGTGACACATCAAATTATTGAGAATTTCATAAGAAAAACAATGGTGTGCTTGGTTTTAATGTAACTTTATTCTTTCATGAGTTATTTACAAGTTTATGACCACTTATAAAATGTGTTCAAAGTGCTGCCCATTGTGTTGGATTGTCAATGCAACCCTCTTCTCCTACTCTTTACACACTGATAGCAACACCGTAGAAGAAATGCTAGCACAGCCTTCCAGTATTCGTTGTTTCAGATGCTGCACATCTCGTATCTTCACAGCATAGACAATTGCCTTCAGATGACCTCAAAGATAAAAGTCTAAGGTGGTCAGATCAGGAGACTTGGTGGTCATTCAACTGGCCCACGATGACCAATCCACTTTCCAGGAAACTGTTGATGTAGGAATGCACGGACCTGACATCCATAATGTGGTGGTGCCCATCTTGTTTTTTTCTCATTTTTTCTCTTGTAGGTTTTATATGTTTTATGGCCAATGTGAACATGTGTTTATGTGTTGCATGTGTACCAATTTAAGTCAAGCTCAATTTTTGTGCTTTTTCTTTCTATTATTGCATTCTGTGCAAGCTGGGGTGTGGCCACCGTTTTCTGAGCTGGAGATTGTATATAAAGCTCCCCCAGGCTTGTGTTCTACTGGTTGGGCCCAGTCCTGTTGTCTGCCCTTATTCACACTGAGGTCAAAATTGACACATTGTAAGGTTTTTAATATTAGACAGTGTAGGACTGTCTCGATCAGAGTTACCTTGTCTTGGTGGGATCGCTTTTATGCTATATTTGATCAAAAACAGTATTACTAAAAACAGTGTTATTAAGATGCACTTTTTGCTTTTTACATATTTACAGCAGGGTTTTTTGCTCACTTTTTCGCTTGTAGGTTTTATATGTTTTATGGGCAATGTGAACATGCGTTTATGTGCTGCATGTGTACCAACTTAAGTCAAGCTCAATTTCTGTGTGTTTTTTTTTTTTTAATTGTGAGACAAGTGTCACGTATGTTATTTAGTATGTCATGTGAGTGCTATGCCGGTGTACATTGTTTTTCTTGTCTGACATCCGTATGTCAAGCGTATGACATGCACATGCCACCCATATGCTGTGCGTTTTTTAAACATATTTCTATAATAAAAAATCCATTGAACTCAAGGTGCTGATTGACTGCTAACTCTATAAAAACACCCTACTCAAGGGCCAAATCTGTGAGCACATACATAGGTATTTGTTTGGTTGTTTGGTCTGGCTTTGTTGCATCTTCTGAACCAAATATGACCAGCAATATATCTTTGTTTGATTAACGTTAGGAGGTTGTATTTTGCTGGGTGCTCTCCAGGTAATATCGGTTAAGGTACTCAGCCATTGTGGAGCCCAGGAGGCATAGTATATTCTGGGTCCTTCCTCTCATCTGCAAACATCCCTCAAAAGGGCATTTTTTATTTCTTTATGAGGAGCTACGGAAGCATCTAGAGAAGGTTTTGGCCTACTGCTGAATGCAGATTTCGATTTTTGACTGGCAACTGGAAACTCCACGACCAGGACTGACACGCCAAAATACACATTTTCAGAGATGACCACGGACAAGATAAAGATCCCCAACTGACATCAGTACTAAAAGATCCCAGGTTCTTTCAGCTGCATCACATCTGTGGTGTCCTCAATTATTTGTACTAAATGTCCAACTGGGGGTCTGTATGTAGGGGAGATAGGGCAAAAGCTTAGAACAAGGATGAATTCTCATCTCCACACCATAAGAGAAAAAAGAATGGATCTATCTGTGGCCAAACATTTTTGTACCCCTGATTACAGCACCATGGACATGAAACTACTTGTATTAAAACGTATCTTCAAATCTCAGAGAGACAGAAGAGCCTGGGAGTATAAACTCATGACAACCTTTGACACACTCAGTGCAGGAATGAATGTGATGCATGGATTTATGTCTTTCTACATCAATTAAGGAAATTGCTCCTCAGACCTTGTGGGGGCATCACAACATAGAACCAGACCCCAATGCCTGATGAAGAGACCTGAGTAGTCTCGAAAGCTTGCAATTTGTTACCATCTTTTGAGTTAGCCATTAAAAGGTATCAACCACTGAGGACACTCAATTCTAAACGTATTCAGAGATGCATTTCTGCAGAAGTACAGCTGCTTGCCACCTGAGTCAGTCCAAAATATGTATGCTCTATAATATTTTGGAAGTATTATGCGTGGAGTCCAGACCTTACCAGGTGGCGACTGGCACCTAGGTGGCGCAGACTTCCCATTGAGGCCTGTCACGCTGGTCTCAGCTGTGTCTCTGGAGCATTTCTGCTCTGCTCTTTCCCTGGTGCCAAATCTCCTCGTTTTCTGGTGCACAGGGCTTTTATATCAGGAAGTCCTTTCTGTGGGTCACCTGATCCAGTCCAGTCAAGGTCGCTTCTGCTAAATATTCAAGCACAATTTAGTTCTGCTTGATTTCAGCTGGACAGCAGATGGCAGTCTCTCTTCCTTAATGGCATATCCTGCAAGAATTCTTCAGAGATATCATGTCTTTTTATTACAGCAGCATGGGGGGACAGTGTGAAGAGGGGTCTCTGTATGGGGAGGGGGCATATATACAGCATATTAGAATGCTGTACAGTGGGGCAAAAAAGTATTTAGTCAGTCAGCAATAGTGCAAGTTCCACCACTTAAAAAGATGAGAGGCGTCTGTAATTTACATCATAGGTAGACCTCAACTATGGGAGACAAACTGAGAAAAAAAAATGCAGAAAATCACATTGTCTGTTTTTTTATCATTTTATTTGCATATTATGGTGGAAAATAAGTATTTGGTCAGAAACAAAATTTCATCTCAATACTTTGTAATATATCCTTTGTTGGCAATGACAGAGGTCAAACGTTTTCTGTAAGTCTTCACAAGGTTGCCACACACTGTTGTTGGTATGTTGGCCCATTCCTCCATGCAGATCTCCTCTAGAGCAGTGATGTTTTTGGCTTTTCGCTTGGCAACACGGACTTTCAACTCCCTCCAAAGGTTTTCTATAGGGTTGAGATCTGGAGACCGGCTAGGCCACTCCAGGACCTTGAAATGCTTCTTACGAAGCCACTCCTTTGTTGCCCTGGCGGTGTGCTTTGGATCATTGTCATGTTGAAAGACCCAGCCACGTTTCATCTTCAATGCCCTTGCTGATGGAATGAGGTTTGCACTCAAAATCTCACGATACATGGCCCCATTCATTCTTTCATGTACCCGGATCAGTCGTCCTGGCCCCTTTGCAGAGAAACAGCCCCAAAGCATGATGTTTCCACCACCATGCTTTACAGTAGGTATGGTGTTTGATGGATGCAACTCAGTATTCTTTTTCCTCCAAAAACGACAAGTTGTGTTTCTACCAAACAGTTCCAGTTTGGTTTCATCAGACCATAGGACATTCTCCCAAAACTCCTCTGGATCATCCAAATGCTCTCTAGCAAACTTCAGACGGGCCCGGACATGTACTGGCTTAAGCAGTGGGACACGTCTGGCACTACAGGATCTGAGTCCATGGTGGCATAGTGTGTTACTTATGGTAGGCCTTGTTACATTGGTCCCAGCTCTCTGCAGTTCATTCACTAGGTCCCCCCGCGTGGTTCTGGGATTTTTGCTCACCGTTCTTGTGATCATTCTGACCCCACGGGGTGGGATTTTGCGTGGAGCCCCAGATCGAGGGAGATTATCAGTGGTCTTGAATGTCTTCCATTTTCTAATTATTGCTCCCACTGTTGATTTCTTCACTCCAAGCTGGTTGGCTATTGCAGATTCAGTCTTCGCAGCCTGGTGCAGGGCTACAATTTTGTTTCTGGTGTCCTTTGACAGCTCTTTGGTCTTCACCATAGTGGAGTTTGGAGTCAGACTGTTTGAGGGTGTGCACAGGTGTCTTTTTATACTGATAACAAGTTTAAACAGGTGCCATTACTACAGGTAATGAGTGGAGGAAAGAGGAGACTCTTAAAGAAGAAGTTACAGATCTGTGAGAGCCAGAAATCTTGATTGTTTGTTTCTGACCAAATACTTATTTTCCACCATAATATGCAAATAAAATGATAAAAAAAACAGACAATGTGATTTTCTGGATTTTTTTTTCTCAGTTTGTCTCCCATTGTTGAGGTCTACCTATGATGTAAATTACAGACGCCTCTCATATTTTTAAGTGGTGGAACTTGCACTATTGCTGAATGACTAAATACTTTTTTGCCCCACTGTATATGAAGGTTGAAAGGTCATGATGTTATCTCCTATGGGACAATCCTGGTGACAGGTTCCTTTTAAAAGTGGCAAAATTACTTTATATGTGCCTCAATACATGTCCTTCTCACTGTACTTAAAAATTTGGTAGATACACCCATCTATCACAATTGTAACGTTGCCTACTCCATTGAATATTCATTTCTCTTACAGCACGCACAGTGACAGCTGAAGCCGCCGGCTTCCAGAAGACATCCTACTCACCCTCCAGCATGCCCTCGCAGCATCTCGTTGGTGCCAGCTTCCAGCAGCTCTTCATGTGCTGAGCGATGACATGGCACCGCTCATTAAGGTAAGGAATATGCATGCATCTCTACTCCCATAGGCGGGGAGGGAATATTCATTACCTTAATAAGTGGTTCCACGTGATCACTCGTCACAGGAAGAGCTGCTGGAAGCCGGACCGAGGTGCTGCGAGGGCATGCTGGAAGGTGAGTAGGATTTTTTTTAGGGAATAGGAAGCATGCATACAAGGATAGGAGGGGGGAGCTACACATACCAGGATAGTAAAGGGGAAGCCACGCATACCAGGACAGATATTGGTGGAGCCACGCATACCAGGACAGCTACGCGGTAGCCATTCATACCAGGACAGGACGGAGAGAGCCACGCATACCAGGACAGCTATAGGAGGGAGCCATGCATATCAGGACAGCTACAGGGAGAGCCATGCATACCAGGACAGGGATGAGGGGACAATGCATACCAGGCTTATGCTGGAGTCAATAAGCTTACTCAGTTTTCCATGGCAAAATTAGGTGCCTCGGCTTATACTCGGGTCGGCTTATACTCGAATATATACAGTATTTATTTATTTTTAATGTGGGAAAATGGAGATGATATAAACTTTTATGATTTTTTATGTTTTTCATGGTTTTTTTTACTTTCCAGTGTTCCTATTAGTCCTCTTAGGGCACTTGAAGAAGCGATCATCTGATCGCTTGTGTTAAATACATCACCACAGTTTTGTTGCATATAGTGAAAATCACTGTCTCCTTTGAAAATCAACCACAGGTAAGGTTTCAAGAGAGCTATATAGTGACAAACAGGAAGGTCTTTAATAGACCTCCTGCTGTCTCAGATGCTGCTGTCAGAGTTGGACAGTGGCATTTAACAGGTTAAGCATCGTGAGCTCCTGTTCGCACCATCCAAGATTATTAGAGGCACATGGCCATTACCAGCTTCATACATCCGCTTCCAACTTACGCCGAATGGAGCATGTAGTGTAGGAATTAAATGAAATCTGTCAGAAGGATTGACTCCCCAAATTATTAATACACACATGGTCAAAATTGTTGGTACCCCTCGCTTAATGACAGAAAAACCCACAATGGTCACAGAAATAACGTGAATCTGACAAAAGTAATAATAAATATAAAATCTATGAAAATGAACAAATGAAAGTCAGACATTGCTTTTCAACCATGCTTCCACAGAATTAAAAAAAAAATAAAACTCATGAAATAGGCCTGGACAGAAATGATGGTACCCTTAACTTAATATTTTGTTGCACAACCTTTTGAGGCAATCACTGCAATCAAACGATTCCTGTAACTGTCAATGAGACTTCTGCACCCTTCGACAGGTATTTTGGCCCACTCCTCAAGAGCAAACTGATCCAGTTGTCTCGTGTTTGAAGGTTGCCTTTTCCAGACTGCATGTTTCAGCTCTTACCAATAGGACTGAGGTCAGGGCTCATAGAAGGCCACTTCAGAATAGTCCAATGTTTTCCTCTTAGCCATTCTTGGGTGTTTTTAGCTGTGTGTTTTGGGTCATTATCCTGTTGCAAGACCCATGACCTGCGACTGAGACCAAGCTTTCTGACACTGGGCAGCACATTTCTGTCTAGAATCCCTTGATAGTCTTGAGATTTCATTGTACCCTGCACAGATTCTAGACACTCTGTGCCAGATGCAGCAAAGCAGCCCCAGAACATAACAGAGCCTCCTCCATGTTTCCCAGTAGGGACAGTGTACTTTTCTTGATATGCTTCATTTTACCGTCTGTGAACATAGAGCTGATGTGCCTTGCCAAAAAGTTCCATTTTTGTCTCATCTGTCCGTAGGACATTCTCCCAGAAGCTTTGTGGCTCATCAACATGTAGTTTGGCAAATTCCAGTCTGGCTTTTTATGATTTTTTTCCAACAATGGTGTCCTCCTTGGTTGTCTCCCATGAAGTCCTCTTTGGCTCATACAACAACGAATGGTGCGATCTGACACTGATGTTCCTTGAGCTTGAAGTTCACCTTAAATCTGTTTAGAAGTTTTTCTGGGCTCTTTTGTTACCATTTGTATTATCTGTAACTTTGATTTGTCATCAATTTTCCTCCTGCAGCCACGTCCATGGAGGTTGGCTACAGTCCCATGGATCTTAAATTTCTGAATAATATGTGCAACTGTAGTCACAGGAACATCAAGCTGCTTGGAGATGGTCTTATAACTTTTACCTTTAACATGTTTACCTATAGTTTTCTTTCTCATCTCCTGAGACAACTCTTTCCTTCGCTTCCTCTGGTCCATGTTGAGTGTGATACACACCATGTCACCAAACAGCACAGTGAGTATCTGTAGTCCTATATACAGGCCTACTCACTGATTCCAAGATTGTAGACACCTGTTGTTCTGTCTTCATACACGTTGATACGGTGTGTGATCCGACATACGGCATAAACCACTTCTGTCTCCCAAATAAGCAGACTGTTCTCTGTAGTCTAACTTGTTTATTGGTAAACATGAGCATGGTAAAACTATAAGAATACAAATGATTTGGGTAAGTATTGGGCAAATAACAGCACAACTGATACTTATAACTAGCAGGGAAAGCATACAGGGTGATGCAACATCTACATGTAACTACATACAGTAACGCACAGATAATAGATTTCCCAGGTACTAGCTGCTATACATTAATCACACTCTGTACAACACTACATTGCAAGAACAGGGATAATGATCTTACCAGATAAACTTAACCAGATGGCAAGTACGTGAGGTAGTTCCAACACAACAGATTAACACGTGTGTCCAGGGAAATACAGAGAGAAAATGGGGAATTTCCCTATCCCATGATACCTTGGTGAAATCCCAGAATGCAACACTCTAATTATTACTGAAAAACACAGGTAATAAATTTAACCACCACTGGGTGGTGCTATAACACAGCAAAAACCAAAACACTAATAGTAGTTAACCTTTTAATGGAAAATATGAACCATACTGTCCTTCTTTAGAATTGGACAGAACACTCCCCGCTTGGCATCAACCGATGCCACCTACAGGCTCTTTTGGCGAGAACAGTAGGACAAGTTCCGCAACTGGTCTGAGGAATAGTTTACTCTCCCCGGACTTGCCTACTTTGACCTCGACCTTACGCACCTTCCCATCTTTGCTTGGGAATATTTTAGTGGCCACTCATTACATAGTAACATAGTAACATAGTAACATAGTTATTAAGGTTGAAGGAAGACTTTAAGTCCATCTAGTTCAACCCATAGCCTAACCTGCCCTAACATGTTGATCCAGGGGAAGGCAAAAAACCCCATGTGGTAAGAGTAAGCTCCACCATGGGGAAAAAAATTCCTTCCCGACCCCACATACGGCAATCAGACTAGTTCCCTGGATCAACGCCCTATCAAAGAATCTAATATATATACCCTGTAACATTATACTTTTCCAGGAAGGTATCCAGTCCCCTCTTAAATTTAAGTAATGACTCACTCCTTACAACATCATACGGCAGAGAGTTCCATAGTCTCACTGCTCTTACAGTAAATAATCCGCGTCTGTTATTATGCTTAAACCTTCTTTCCTCCAGACGTAGAGAATGCCCCCTTGTCCCTGTCACCGGTCTATGATTAAAAAGATCATCAGAAAGGTCTTTGTACTGTCCCCTCATATATTTATACATTAACATAAGATCACCCCTTAGCCTTCGTTTTTCCAAACTAAATAGCCCCAAGTGTAATAACCTATCTTGGTATTGCAGACCCCCCAGTCCTCTAATAACCTTGGTCGCTCTTCTCTGCACCCGCTCTAGTTCAGCTACGTCTTTCTTATACACCGGAGACCAGAACTGTGCACAGTATTCTAAGTGTGGTCGCACTAGTGACTTGTATAGAGGTAAAATTATGTTCTCCTCATGAGCATCTATTCCTCTTTTAATGCATCCCATTATTTTATTTGCCTTTGTAGCAGCTGCCTGACACTGGCCACTGAATATGAGTTTGTCATCCACCCATACACCCAGGTCTTTTTCATTGACGGTTTTGCCCAGAGTTTTAGAATTAAGCACATAGTTATACATCTTATTACTTCTACCCAAGTGCATGACCTTACATTTATCCCCATTAAAGCTCATTTGCCATTTATCAGCCCAAGCTTCTAGTTTACATAAATCATCCTGTAATATAAAATTGTCCTCCTCTGTATTGATTACCCTGCAGAGTTTAGTGTCATCTGCAAATATTGAAATTCTACTCTGAATGCCCCCTACAAGGTCATTAATAAATATGTTAAAAAGAAGAGGGCCTAATACTGACCCCTGTGGTACCCCACTGCTAACCGCGACCCAGTCCGAATGTGCTCCATTAATAACCACCCTTTGTTTCCTATCCCTGAGCCAGCTCTCAATCCACTTACACATATTTTCCCCTATCCCCATTATTCTCATTTTATGTAACAACCTTTTGTGTGGCACCGTATCAAAAGCTTTTGAAAAGTCCATATACACTACATCCACTGGGCTCCCTTGGTCCAGTCCGGAACTTACCTCTTCATAGAAGCTGATCAAATTAGTCTGACATGAGCGGTCCCTAGTAAACCCGTGCTGATACTGGGTCATGAGGTTATTCCTCTTCAGATACTCCAGTATAGCATCCCTTAGAATGCCCTCCAGGATTTTACCCACAGCAGAGGTTAAACTTACTGGCCTATAATTTCTGAGTTCAGTTTTTGTCCCCTTTTTGAATATTGGCACCACATTTGCTATACGCCAGTCCTGTGGTACAGACCCTGTTATTATGGACTCTTTAAAGATTAAAAATAATGGTCTATCAATGACTGTACTTAATTCCTGCAGTACTCGGGGGTGTATCCCATCCGGGCCCGGAGATTTCTCAATTTTAGTGATTTTTAGACGCCGCCGTACTTCCTGCTGGGTTAAGCAGGTAACCTTTAATTGGGAATTTTTATCACTAGTCATATTGGCTGCCATGGGATTTTCTTTTGTAAATACTGATGAAAAAAAGTCATTTAGCATATTGGCTTTTTCCTCATCCTCATCCACCATTTCACCCAGACTATTTTTAAGGGGGCCAACACTATCATTTTTTAGTTTCTTACTATTTATGTAGTTAAAGAATATTTTGGGATTATTTTTGCTCTCTCTGGCAATGAGTCTCTCTGTCTCAATCTTTGCTGCCTTGATTTGCTTTTTACAGAATTTATTTAATTTTCTGTATTTATTTAATGCCTCCTCACTACCTACTTCCTTTAATTCTCTATATTCTTTCTTTTTGTCCCTTATTGCGCCCCTTACAGCTCTATTTAGCCATATTGGTTTCCTCCTATTTCTAGTATGTTTATTCCCATACGGTATATACTGTGCACAGGTCCTATCCATGATGCTAATAAACGTCTCCCATTTTCTTTGTGTATTTTTATGCCTCAGGATATCGTCCCAGTTAATTGCACCAAGATCCTCTCTCATCCGTTGGAAATTTGCCCTCCTGAAGTTTAGTGTCCTTGTCACCCCTCTACTACACATCTTATTAAAGGAGACATGAAAACTTATTATTTTGTGATCACTATTCCCCAAGTGACCCCCAACCCTTATATTTGATATGCGGTCTGGCCTGTTGGTTAATATTAGGTCTAGCAGTGCCCCCCTCCTTGTTGGGTCCTGAACCAGTTGTGAAAGGTAATTGTCTCTCATAGTTGTCAAAAACCGATTACCTTTACTGGAACTGCAGGTTTCTGTTCCCCAATCTATTTCAGGGTAGTTGAAGTCCCCCATAATAATGACTTCTCCTTGAGTCGCAGCTTCATCTATTTGCTTTACGAGGATATTCTCCATTGCTTCCATTATTTTTGGAGATTTATAACAAACCCCTCTCAGTAATTTATTATTTTTTCCCCCTCCCCTTATCTCCACCCACAGGGACTCTACATTTTCATTAGATTCACCTATATTATCACGCAGGATGGGTTTTAAGGTTGATTTTACATACAGACACACCCCACCCCCTCGCTTATCTGTACGGTCATTTCTGAAAAGGCTATAGCCCTGCAAGTTGACAGCCCAGTCATGGCTCTCATCCAGCCATGTTTCAGATATCCCCACCATGTCATAATTATGCTCCATTACGGTGAGACTGGCTGTCTTTCATGAGAACGACATCACCGGTTTTGATGTTTGGTCTGTCGGTCTGCCACTTCTTCCTTTGTTGTAAGGTGGAGAGGTACTGCTTCCTCCATCTGTCCCAAAAGGTATTGGAGAGACTTTGGGCTTGTCTCCATTGCCGTCTGTAAAGGTCCTTGTTGCTGAAATCTCCAGGTGGAGCGCTGAGGACGCTGGCTTTCTGAGTAAGCAACATGGCAGGAGTGAGAATGGTCGGATCTCCAGAGTCACTAGAAAGTGAAGTCAATTGTCTAGCATTAATGATGGCCAAAACTTCTGCCAAGAATGTGGTCAAACTTTCATGTGTGAGTCTTGCACTACCTGCTTGCAAGAAAATGGAGTCAAGGATTCTGCGTGCTATTCCTATCATCCTCTCCCAAGCACCTCCCATGTGAGAAGAGTGTGGTAGATTGAAAGTCCAGGTACATCCCTGCTCACTCAAGTATCTTTCCACACTGGTGGTGTCTAGGCTGGAAGTAATTTTAAGTTTTTTCACTGCTCCTACAAAGTTGGTACCTCTATCGGAGCGTATGTGCTTCACGGGGCCTCTGATGGCGATGAAACGTCGGAGTGCATTTATAAACCCTGAAGTGTCCATGGACTCAATTACTTTGATGTGGACTGCTCTGATGGACATACAGGTGAACATAACCGTCCAGCGTTTGGCGTTGCCTGGACTCTTCTAGTGTTCCGTGCAACCACAGACCATGGCCCGAATACTTCCAGTCCGACGTTGGTAAAGGGAGGTTCTGTACTAAGTCTGTCTGGTGGGAGATTGGCCATCTTCGGCTTTTGAGTCCCGCCACGGAGTTTGCGACAAATCACGCAATTGTAAATGAGTTTACTCACGCATCGCTTTGCTCCGACTATCCATAGTCCAGCAGTTCGTAGATTTCCTTCGGTAAACAGTCGGCCCTGATGTTTCACCAAGACGTGGTGGTGTTGCACAAGCAGGGTCATGACATTGTGATGTCCAGGAATTATTATAGGGTGTTTCTCCTCAAATTCCACTTCAGCTCCTTGAAGACGACCTCCAATTCTTAACAGCCCATCCAGGTCCATGATTGGATCAAGCTTCTTCAAGACACTATCTCTAGAAACAGGTTGGCCTTTATTGAGGTTATCTAATTCTTTGGCATAACATTCACATTGTATGGTGCTAATTATAACGTTCTTGGCATTTTCCATGTTTGGAACGGTAAAGGCAAGCTTGCAGTGATGCCAACCCTTGCAAGGTTTCTGAATGGCAGGTGATGTTGACTTATAGGACCGGGCCACATGAATCAAACAAATGAGGGCACGAACAAGCGAGTTCCAAGTTGAGAACTTGTTGAAATGGTGGGATTTGAGGTGATTGTCTTTAGTCACCGTACGTAGAACGGATACCTGAGGGCTGATTTCCTCATCTGCCTCTGGATCTACCAGTTCAAAGATGTTTGACTCGTCCATGTATGGCGTCGAACGGTATAAGAATGTAGGGCCAGTAAACCAGGTAGTGTCCTTAAGGTGTCTTGCTTCCACGGACCTGGTTGCGTGGTCCGCAGGATTGTGGTTTGTGGACACATAGTGCCACTGTTTAGGTTTGGTGGATCTCCTGATCCTTAGCACCCGATTGCTGACATAGATGTAGAAGCGATGAGTTTCATTGCCAATGTACCCCAACACTACCTTGCTGTCTGTGTAGAACTTGACTTCCTTGACCTCCAGGTCCATCTCTGTCGAGATAAGCTCAGCTAACTCTACTGCTAGCACAGCTGCACAGAGTTCCATTCTGGGTACTGTGTGTTCATGGAGTGGGGCCAGTTTTGTTCGGCTCATAACAAGCCTTACGTGGCATTGTTCATTGATGTCTGTAGTTTTCAAATACGCCACTGCTGCAAATGCTTTGGTTGAAGCATCGCAGAAGATACAAAGCCTTTGCATCTTGATTTCTGTTGATGGCACAGAAGCATATGGTCGTGTCATGTAGAGACTTGACAGGGCTTCTAAAGAGTTCTTCTATTTCACCCACAAGTCTCTTTTCTTGCTAGGAAGTGGATCATCCCAATCGGACGTCTCTTGGGTGAAGTCTCTCAACATCATTTTACCTTGGATAGTTACAGGGGTTACAAATCCCAGAGGATCGTACAAGCTGTTTACAACAGACAGGACGCCTCTACGCGTGAAGGGTTTCTCTTCTTCGCTGATCTGGAAGGTGAATGCATCCTTTTTCAAATCCCAGAGTAAACCCAGGCTCCGCTGCATGGGAAGGGAGTCCGTGCTTAAATCCAAGTCTTTTAAATTGGTTGAGTAATCTTGAGAGGGAAAGGCTGCCATTAGTTTTTGGCTGTTGGAAGCAATTTTGTGCAACCTCAAATTGGATGAAGCGAGCATTTCTTGTGCCCTTTTCAGGAGACTGACTGCCGACTCATCTGTGGGTGTGGATTTCAGGCAATCATCTATGTAGAAATCCTTTTCTACAAACAATCTTACATCCGATCCATACTTTGCTTCACCCTCTCTGGCTGAATGTCTGAGGCCATAGATAGCGACAGCAGGGGAAGGGCTGTTCCCGAAGATGTGTACCTTCATACGATATTCCACGATGTCCTTATAGGGGTCATTATCGCGGTACCAGAAAAACCTCAAGTAGTTTCTGTGTTCTTCTTTAACAAGGAAGCAGTGAAACATCTGTTGTATGTCGGCCATAAATGCTACTGCATTTTTGCGGAAACGAAGAAGTACTCCCAAAAGTCTGTTGTTGAGGTCTGGACAAGACAGAAAGACGTCATTTAGAGAAACACCTTTGTATCTGGCACTTGAATCAAATACCACTCTTATCTGACCTGGTTTCTTCGGATGATACACGCCGAAAACAGGTATGATAAGTACCAACATTCCTCGGAATCTTGGAGTACGGGTGCAATTTCCGCGTGGCCACTCTGGAATATTCTCTCCATGAAGGTAAAGAAGTGTTCTCTTGTTTCTGGTGCCTTCTGCAGTTTGCGTGTAAGGGAGACAAATCGACTGTAGACAAGTTCTCTGTTGTTGGGTAAGCGTTGCCTCTGTGGTTTGAATTGTAAAGGTGCGACCCAACTCTTTGACTCATCTCTTACTATCTCTCGCTCCATGATGTCCAAGAACAGTCTGTCCTCTATGGACGTTGCTACCTGGTTGTCTTCTCTTGTCCTGTGGAAACCTGTGCACCCTATATGATCTTGCTCACTGTAGCATGCATGGTCTTCACAGGAAGGATCAGCTAACGGACAAGGTGGAGGGGTGTGGTGTGGCAATTCTTTGATCAGGAAACTGCTCTCGCATGGCTGGAAGAGAGACGGACGTCCATTCTCGAGGGTATTGGTGAGCATGCTGTTGACTGATGTCGGCCTGTCTGCTCCACCCAAACAGACGTCTCCCACAATGACCCATCCTAGGTCAAGTCTCTGAGCATATGGGGCATTTTGTGGGCCGTTAATCTGTCCTCTAGCCTTGTGGACCCGTAGTATGTCTCTTCTGAGGAGTAAGACGATAGGAGCTCCTTGGCCAAGCTCTGGTATCAGGTGAGCTATACATCTCAAGTGGGTGTGATGAGCTGCTACCTCTGGTGTAGGTATCTCCGACCTGTTGTCGGGAATTTGGTTGCACTCCAGTATTGATGGTAAGGATAAGCAGGTTTGACCGTCTATACACTCTACTTTGAATCCGGTCGCTTTTCTCCCCGCCGTCTCGACAGTACCTGCACATGTCTTCAAGGAGTATGGAGAGCCGGGACCAGCAATGTTGAAGGTGTCGAAGAGAAAGGACTTAGCTAGAGACCTGTTATTCTGATCGTCCAAGATTGCATATACCTTGATTGCCTTATCCCGTTAGCTCACTGGGAATACTCTGACAAGACAGATCTTCGAGCAGGATCTTCCTGCTACGAGTTCCTTGCAGATCTCTGTACACTGAGAAGTGACCTCTGGGGTGTCTGTTGTGAATTCTGCTCTTGGGCTCCCTCCGGTGGTTGTAAGTGGTAGCGCTGCTGTCTCTGAATCACAGCATTTATCAGGTGTTTTCACTTTTTGCAATTTGGACAGGGCTATTTAGTCTTGCTTCACCCTTTAGTCAGTGCCAGTTGTCCATTGTTCCTGGAGGATTCACATCCCTGCCTGGTCTCTTCTGCTTTGCAGTTCTTTTCAACAAAGATAAGTTCTGGCCTCGATTTTGCTGTCCACATGCTGTGATCTTATTGTTCAGTTATTTTCCATGTTTTGTCTTGTCCAGCTTGGTCTGTATAAGGATTTGTTTAGCCAAGCTGGTATCTCTGGAGATGCAGATATACCCTCCATGTCTTTAGTTAGCTGTGGAGTTTTTGTATTTTCTGTGGTGGATATTTTCTAGTGTTTTAATACTGACTGCATAGTACTCTGTCCTGTCCTTTCTATTTAGCTAGAAGTGGCCTCCTTTGCTAAATTCTCATTTCAGTCTGTGTATGTTTTTTCCCTCTCCTCTCACAGTCAATATTTGTGGGGGGCTGCCTGTTCTTTGGGGATTTTCTCTGAGGCAAGATAGTTTTCCCTTTTCTATCTCTAGGGGTAATTAGTCCTCCGGCTGTGTCGAGATGTCTAGGGAGTGCTAGGTACATTCCACGGCTACTTCTAGTTGCGATGTTAGGTTCAGGGTCTGCGGTCAGTACAGGTACCACCTTTTCCAGAGTACGTCCCATGCTGCTCTTAGGCCACCAGATCATAACAGTACAACTGGCCAACAATGAGTTAACCGCATCTCAGAAGAAGGGAAGGAAAGTGCTGAGCCATTTTTTTTTTCTGTAGTCTGTTGTGTTTTTTTTTTCTCTTCCCTCTTTGCCTCTGGGTGGCTCAGGAGTTAGGCGCTGGTATGGATGTTCAGGGATTGGCTTCTCGTGTGGATCAACTTGCTGCTAGAGTACAGGGTATTTCCGATTATATCGTTCAGACTCCAGTTTTAGAGCCTAGAATTCCAACTCCTGATTTGTTTTTTGGGGATAGGTCCAAATTTCTGAGCTTTAAAAATAACTGTAAACTGTTTTTTTCTCTGAAACCCCGTTCCTCTGGTGATCCCATCCAGCAGGTTAAATTATTATATCTCTGCTGCGTGGTGACCCCCAGGATTGGGCATTTGCCCTGGAACCTGGGAATCCGGCGTTGCTTAATGTAGACACCTTTTTTCAGGCGCTTGGGTTATTGTATGACGAACCTAATTCAGTGGATCATGCTGAGAAGATCTTGTTGGCCCTGTCTCAGGATCAAGAAGCGGCAGAATCATATTGACAGAAGTTTAGAAAATGGTCTGTACTGACTAAATGGAATGAGGATGCCTTGGCGGCAATCTTCAGAAAGGGTCTTTCTGAATCTGTTAAAGATGTTATGGTGGGGTTCCCCATGCCTGCTGGTCTGAGTGATTCTATGTCTCTGGCCATTCAGATTGATCGGCGCTTGCGCGAGCGCAGAGTTGTGCACACTATGGCATTGTCTTCCGAGCACAGTCCTGAGCCTATGCAGTGTGATGGGATTGTGTCTAGAGCTGAACGACAAGGATTCAGACGTCAGAATAGGTTGTGTTTTTACTGCGGCGATTCTGCTCATGTTATTTCTGATTGCCCTAAGCGTACCAAGAGAATCGCTGGTTCTGTTACCATCAGTACTGTACAACCTAAATTTCTGTTATCTGTGACCCTGATCTGCTCATTATCGTAATTTTTTGTCATGGCATTTGTAGATTCAGGTGCCGCTCTAAATTTAATGGACTTAGAATTTGCCAGACGTTGTGGTTTCCCCTTGCAGCCTTTGCAGAGTCCTATTCCTTTGAGGGGCATTGATGCTACACCGTTGGCTAAAAATAAACCTCAGTTTTGGACACAGCTGACCATGTGCATGGCGCCAGCCCATCAGGAAGATTGTCTTTTTCTGGTGTTGCATAATTTGCATGATGCTATTGTGCTGGGTTTCCCATGGTTACAGGTGCATAATCCGGTATTAGATTGGAAATCTATGTCTGTGACTAGTTGGGGTTGTCAGGGGGTTCATGGTGATGTTCCTGTGATGTCAATTGCCTCCTCCCCCTCTTCTGAAATTCCTGAGTTTTTGTCAGATTTCCAGGATGTATTCAATGAGCCCAAGTCCAGTTCCCTTCCACCACATAGGGACTGTGATTGTGCTATTGACTTGATTCCAGGCTGTAAGTTCCCTAAAGGCCGACTTTTCAACCTGTCTGTGCCAGAACATACCGCCATGCGGAGCTATGTGAAGGAGTCCTTGGAGAAGGGGCATATTCGGCCATCTTCTTCACCATTGGGAACAGGTTTTTTCTTTGTTGCCAAAAAAGATGGCTCCTTGAGACCCTGTATTGATTATCGCCTCTTGAATAACATCACGGTCAAATTCCAATACCCTTTGCCTTTGCTTTCTGATCTGTTTGCTAGGATTAAGGGGGCTAGTTGGTTTACTAAGATTGACCTTCTGGGGCATATAATCTGGTTCGTATTAAGCAGAGGGACGAATGGAAAACTGCGTTTAATACGCCCGAAGGCCATTTTGAATACCTTGTGATGCCATTCGGACTCTCTAATGCTCCATCTGTGTTTCAGTCCTTCATGCATGATACTGTATATTTCGGAATTATCTTGATAAATTCATGATTGTATATTTGGATGATATTTTGATTTTTTCAGATGATTGGGAGTCTCATGTGAAACAAGTCAGGATGGTATTTCAGATCCTTCGTGATAATGCCTTGTTTGTGAAGGGGTCTAAGTGCCTCTTTGGAGTACAGGAGATTTCTTTTTTGGGCTTCATTTTTTCTCCCTCATCTATAGAAATGGATCCGGTTAAGGTTCAGGCCATTCATGATTGGATCCAGCCCACATCCGTGAAGAGCCTTCAGAAATTTTTGGGCTTTGCTAATTTTTGTCGCCGTTTCATTGCCAACTTCTCCAGTGTGGTTAAACCCCTGACCGATTTGACGAAGAAAGGCGCTGATGTTACGAATTGGTCCTCTACGGCTGTTTCTGCCTTTCAGGAGCTTAAACGCCAATTTACTTCTGCCTCTGTGTTGTGTCAGCCAGATGTTTCTCTTCCTTTTCAGGTTGAGGTTGACGCTTCTGAGATTGGGGCAGGGGCCGTTTTGTCTCAGAGGAATTCTGATGGTTCCTTGATGAAACCGTGTGCCTTCTTTTCTCGAAAGTTTTCGCCTGCGGAACGCAATTATGATGTCGGCAATCGTGAGTTGTTGGCTATGAAGTGGGCATTTGAGGAGTGGCGACATTGGCTTGAGGGGGCCAAGCACCGTATTGTGGTCTTGACCGATCATAAGAATCTGATTTATCTCAAGTCTGCCAGACGGCTGAATCCTAGACAGGCCCAATGGTCCCTGTTTTTCTCCCGTTTTGATTTTGTGGTCTCGTATCTTCCGGGTTCTAAGAATGTTAAGGCTGATGCCCTCTCTAGGAGCTTTTTGCCTGATTCTCCTGGGGTCCTTGAGCCGGTCAGTATTCTGAAGGAAGGGGTGATTCTTTCTGCCATCTCCCCTGATTTACGACGGGTTCTTCACAAATTTCAGGCTGATAAACCTGACCGCTATCCAGTGGGGAAATTGTTTGTTCCTGACAGATGGACTAGTAAAGTGATTTCGGAGGTTCATTGTTCAGTGTTGCCCGGTCATCCTGGGATTTTTGGTACCAGAGATTTGGTTGGTAGGTCCTTTTGGTGGCCTTCTTTGTCACGGGATGTGCGTTCTTTTGTGCAGTCCTGTGGGACTTGTGCGCGGGCCAAGCCTTGCTGTTCCCGCGCTAGTGGGTTGCTTTTGCCTTTGCCGGTCCCTGAGAGGCCTTGGACGCATATTTCTATGGATTTTATTTCGGATCTTCCGGTTTCCCAGAGGATGTCAGTTATCTGGGTGGTTTGTGACCGGTTTTCTAAGATGGTTAATTTGGTACCTTTGCCTAAGTTGCCTTCCTCTTCTGATTTGGTTCCGTTGTTTTTTCAGCATGTGGTTCGTTTGCATGGCATTCCGGAGAACATTGTGTCCAATAGAGGTTCCCAGTTTGTTTCTAGGTTTTGGCGGGCCTTTTGTGCTAGGCTGGGCATTGATTTGTCTTTTTCTTCCGCATTTCATCCTCAGACAAATGGCCAAACCGAGCGAACTAATCAGACTTTGGAAACTTATTTGAGATGCTTTGTGTCTGCTGATTAGGATGATTGGGTGGCTTTCTTGCCATTGGCCGAGTTTGCCCTTAATAATCGGGCTAGTTCTGCTACCTTGGTTTCACCCTTCTTTTGTAACTCTGGTTTTCATCCTCGTTTTTCTTCAGGGCAGGTTGAGCCTTCTGATTGTCCTGGGGTGGACTCTGTGGTTGACAGGTTGCAGCAAATTTGGGCTCACGTTGTTGACAATTTGGTGTTGTCTCAGGAAAGGGCTCAGCGTTTTGCTAACCGTCGTCGCTGTGTTGGTTCCGGCTTCGGGTTGGGGATTTGGTTTGGTTGTCTTCCCGTCATGTCCCTATGAAGGTTTCTTCCCCTAAGTTTAAGCCTCGGTTTATTGGCCCTTATAGGATTTCTGAGATTATCAATCCAGTGTCTTTTTGTTTGGCCCTTCCAGCCTCTTTTTCCATCCATAATGTTTTTCATAGATCTTTGTTGCGGAAATATGTGGTGCCCGTTGTTCCCTCTGTTGATCCTCCTGCCCCGGTGTTGATTGATAGGGAGTTGGAGTATGTGTTTGAGAAGATTTTGGATTCTCGTTTTTCGAGGCGGAGGCTTCAGTATCTTGTCAAATGGAAGGGTTATGGCCAGGAGGATAATTCTTGGGTTGTTGCCTCCGATGTTCATGCTGATGATTTGGTTCGTGCCTTTCATTTGGCTCGTCCGGATCGGCCTGGGGGCTCTGGTGAGGGTTCGGTGACCCCTCCTCAAGGAGGGGTACTGTTGTGAATTCTGCTCTTGGGCTCCCTCCGGTGGTTGTAAGTGGTAGCGCTGCTGTCTCTGAATCACAGCATTTATCAGGTGTTTTCACTTTTTGCAATTTGGACAGGGCTATTTAGTCTTGCTTCACCCTTTAGTCAGTGCCAGTTGTCCATTGTTTCTGCAGGATTCACATCCCTGCCTGGTCTCTTCTGCTTTGCAGTTCTTTTCAACAAAGATAAGTTCTGGCCTCGATTTTGCTGTCCACATGCTGTGGTCTTATTGTTCAGTTATTTTCCATGTTTTGTCTTGTCCAGCTTGGTCTGTATAAGGATTTGTTTAGCCAAGCTGGTATCTCTGGAGATGCAGATATACCCTCCATGTCTTTAGTTAGCTGTGGAGTTTTTGTATTTTCTGTGGTGGATATTTTCTAGTGTTTTAATACTGACTGCATAGTACTCTGTCCTGTCCTTTCTATTTAGCTAGAAGTGGCCTCCTTTGCTAAATTCTCATTTCAGTCTGTGTATGTTTTTTCCCTCTCCTCTCACAGTCAATATTTGTGGGGGGCTGCCTGTTCTTTGGGGATTTTCTCTGAGGCAAGATAGTTTTCCATTTTCTATCTCTAGGGGTAATTAGTCCTCCGGCTGTGTCGAGATGTCTAGGGAGTGCTAGGTACATTCCACGGCTACTTCTAGTTGCGGTGTTAGGTTCAGGGTCTGCGGTCAGTACAGGTACCACCTTCTCCAGAGTACGTCCCATGCTGCTCTTAGGCCACCAGATCATAACAGGTGTCCATGTCAGTGTCCATCTGTTTTTCGGCAGACTCTTCTACTCGCGACGATACCCCTGAGGGTGGTCCAGGATGTAAGGCTGTGTTGTGCTCCACACTACTACATTCTGTGCATTTCACACTGGTTTCACAGTTCTTGGCGAAGTGTGAGGTCGTCGCGCAGCATCTGAAGCATATCTTGTTTTCCTTTAGGAAACTCTTACGGTCTTCTAGAGACTTCTCCCTGAAGGCTCTACATTTTAGTAGAGGATGAGGTTTCTAGTGTAGGGGGCAGTGTTTGCTGAGATCCTGCGGTTTGTCCTCTTCTGGAGAGGACTTACTTGCCCTGTAAGGAAAACCTGTGGAGGTAACATTAGTTTTGTGGACTGCCACTGGTGTTTTACTGGGTTTTACGCCGGAGGCAGTGGTACATGACATAGTGAAATCGAAACTGGGGTCATTTCTAACTTTAGCTTGCTGAGCAACAAAGTCTACAAACTCCCTCAAAGGAGGAAATGGTACCTTATGAGCCTGTTTATAATGGAACCCGTGACTGACCCACTTTTTTTGTAAGTTGTAAGGGAGCTTTTGGACAATCGGGTTGACACCCCTGGCAGTGTCAGGAATGCCAACCCTGGTAGGTCACCTTCTGCCTGAGCAGCATGTACCTCCATTAACAAGTCGCTCAGTTCCCTGAGCTTTTGATAACCCTTATTTGCTATGTTGGGGAAATCATCAATTCTTTTATACAAAGCGTTTTCTATAGCTTCTATTGACCCATAACATTCTTCGAGTCTCTCCCACACCATGCGAAGACCTGTGGGTGGGTACTTTATGTTAATGTTCCTGATTCTTTTGGCGTGTTCAGCTGACTCGCTCCCAAGCCACTTAACCAGTAGATCTAACCTTCACTACTGGAAAGATGCAAGTCTCTGATGGCACTCTGCAAAGAGGCTCGCCATGCTCTGTAGCTTTCAGCTCGATCAGTGAACTTTACAAGTCCCGTGGTCACCAGCTCCCAGCGGGTAAAGAACCTTGCAAAGTTCATAGTGGCTGAGTCAGTGCCAACATGAGCTGGTGTGCTGTTGTCATGCGGTGTGTGTGGTGCATCCTCATACCTGGTAGGAGCTTCTGGCTTAGGAAAGTCTGTATAAAACCGTTCCAAAGCTAAGGGTGTCCCTGTCAGTCTGGGAGGAGGCCGTACCTTCTGTTCTGTAGGATGGTATTGGTGGTTGACGTCGTTTAGCAGTATACCTTCCTGCTTCCAGTACGGTGTTTGGAGGAAAGATCTCTGTTAATCTGTATAGGCTGGTTGGTGTAACGGATCAGAGTTGTCTTCTATTCTGGGATGTTGGTGGACTTATTCTGAGACGCATTGAGCAGGGTCCTGGCGATCAAGGTCTGGTCCACGTACGTCGCTGTCACGCTCAGATTCAGGAAACTCGAAGGCTTCTAAGAACTCAGCTTTGGCTATTGCGGCTGCTGCTTCTTTTTCAGCGGAAAGCCTTTCTAAGGTCACTCGCAGGCGTGCTGTATCTGCGTCTCTATCGGCTTGCAGGCGGGCTCTTTCTGCTTCTTGCTCTGCTTGCAGGCGGGCTCTTTCTGCTTCTTGCTCTGCTTGCAGGCGGGCTCTTTCTGCTTCTTGGCGGGCTCTTTTGGCTTCTCTATCTGCTTGCAGGTGAGCTCTTTCTGCTTCTTGCTCTGCTTGTCTTAACTTTAACTGCATCTCTTGTGCAGCGAAGGAGGATCTTACTTTCGCCGCCTCAGCTTCTGCTCGGGCGAGGGTGACAGACCTTTTCGAGGAAGACTTGCTAGAGCAGCTTGTTTGGGACCTCGTCCTGAGTGAAGATGCTCGACTTGCAGACATTTTGTGTCCGTTTGTAGGCTGTAGGACGTCTCAGAGTGGGTAAGAATTACTTCAGCGTGGACTGAGACGTGTCGTGCTTGGTGGGTTGCACTCTCGGTACTTGTGACTGTATGGCGGCCGCTGCGGTATCTGCAGGCAGTGCGGTGTAGTACAAGCGGCTGCGTAAGTGATATTTGCTATCTCTGGCACCTAGCCTCCATTTACTGCTATCGCTGGCATCTAGCATCCGTTTTACTGTTCTGTCTTCATACACGTTGATACGGTGTGTGATCCGACATACGGCATAAACCACTTCTGTCTCCCAAATAAGCAGACTGTTCTCTGTAGTCTAACTTGTTTATTGGTAAACATGAGCATGGTAAAACTATAAGAATACAAATGATTTGGGTAAGTATTGGGCAAATAACAGCACAACTGATACTTATAACTAGCAGGGAAAGCATACAGAATGATGCAACATCTACATGTAACTACATACAGTAACTCACAGATAATAGATTTCCCAGGTACTAGCTGCTATACAGTAATCACACTCTGTACAACACTACATTGCAAGAACAGGGATAATGATCTTACCGGATAAACTTAACCAGATGGCAAGTAAGTGAGGTAGTTCCAACACAACAGATTAACACGTGTGTCCAGGGAAATACAGAGAGAAAATGGGGAATTTCCCTATCCCATGATACCTTGGTGCAATCCCAGAATGCAACACTCTAATTATTACTGAAAAACACAGGTAATAAACTTAACCACCACTGGGTGGTGCTATAACACAGCAAAAACCAAAACACTAATAGTAGTTAACCTTTTAATGGAAAATATGAACCATACTGTCCTTCTTTAGAATTGGACAGAACACCTGTGATGCTAGTTAGTGGACACACCTTGATTTAACATGTCCCTTTTGTCACATTATCTTCAGGGGTACCATTATTTCTGTCCAGGCCTATTTCACGAGTTTTATTATTTTTTTTAATTCCTTGGAAGCATGGTTGAAAAGCAACGTCTGACTTTCACTTGTTAATTTTCATAGATCTTTTATTTTATTATTACTTTTGTCAGATTCAAGTTGTTTCTGTGACCATTATGAGTTTTTCTATCATTAAACATGGGGTACCAACAATTTTGACCATGTGTGTACATGCATACAGCTCTTTCAAAGAGAAGTCCAGCAATGCCTTTACATGGCTATTCCTTTCTGCCATTACTAAGAATTTAGCATTGGAACTGAATTTTAAATGAGGCTGAATAGCTAATTGTAGATCTAAAAGCTCTGTCACTCCAGCTCTATTATCTGCCCAGTGTCACTTCTTCCTATACTTTCTTCCTTTTCCTGCAGCTTTTCCACTATCTCACGTCATCAAAATTGAGTGTGTGTTTTCATTAGCTGCACATGTAAATATATAGGGATCAGAATATGGTATTGTCAGATCAATGTTCAAATCTCAGCCCAGCTGAGGACTTGAAAATAGCTGTCTACATGCAGTATCTAAGTGGTATCCAAGATGCTCTAGCTCAGGTCAAGAGAGAGGATAGATCATACATTTTACTATTTAAAACAGCACATTTTTGTCCAATCATCAACATTAGTTTAAAAAAGTTAATCCCTATACTGAATCTTATGGAATTCGCTTTTTGTATAGTTTTGTAGAACAGTGACATCTAGTGGTAATTATGGAAATAACAATTATAGAAACAATGCATTTGTGATTTGTTATCTGGGTACATCTTGTTTTCTGAAAGCTTTCAAAACTACAACCTTAAAGTATGTTGAAATAAAACAAAATGCAAAAAAAGTCTAAATCTGATTTAACTGCTTTTGTTCATCTTAAAAATGCCTAAATGGTTTCAAAGACAGACACAGACAGCACATAGCTATTTTGTCTTGTAATGGCCCATCACACAGCACCCCAATGTTTTCATAATAATTGTGATACATATAATTGACAAGCCCAGTCCCTTACATTAGCTCAACCCCATACATAAATTGACTTCAAAATTACAGTGGCCCCCCTTTTATTTTGTGCCCCTTTGCATCTGCAGTTTGCACATGGCATGTCCCCCAATGGTAGAATTAGTAAGTATTTGTAGCTGTAATATTTTGTCTGGCACTGTAAAATAAATAAAGCCTTCTTTCACACATATGTACATTTTGTGGGTTGCTTCGTCATGAAAAAAAAACAGTTTTATGCATTTTGTCTTACACATTTTTATGGTGATTTTGTGCTCGTACATTTCACTTTGAATTGCAGATAATATTTGGCTAAAACAATTTAAAAAAATAATAATAGTAAAAAAAATCAACATTTTTCCCCTTTTTTTCTTTGTGTGGAAACACCCTTTAGGTTTATTCTACAAGGCTCTGTTCTTAGACTGTGTGTGGTCCAGATATTTCTCGGTATAAATAAGAGCAATTCCCGTCAGAAGAAAACAGAACAGACTTCATAAACTGCACCATATATTTTCTTTTTTTACCTATTTTTGTCTACATTAGTCTGTGACTTTAAATTATAATTATTTGGCCAACAGAAAGAGAAACAGCATTCTGTGTTAAAAAAAAAAAAGTATAATTAAAGGGAAGTTTTCAGCTATAAAAATGCTATTTAAATGCCGATATTGTGATAATCTCCAGGTATATGGTTTAAATCTTGAGTAGCTGCCTTATTGAAGCTGCAGCTACAGGGAGGAAATGAAGTTATTTTCTCCCTTCAGCCGCTCACTTCCAGTCATCAGGACTGTGCACTGTAACAGCATTTGTGTGTAAAGTAGACTTTCATTCAAAGTGCAGGAAGGTGATTACTGGCCCACTCACTGTATAGTGAGTATTTGCCCCAATGGTAGCGAGAGGCTGCAGGGAGAATGCAATCATGCAACATGAATAAAACACTATTTACCCTCAGATTTCCAACATATCTGGAGGTAAATAGTGTGTTTGTTGATGACTAGTGTTGAGCGATACCGTCCGATACTTGAAAGTATCGGTATCGGAAAGTATCGGCCGATACCGGCAAAGTATCGGATCCAATCCGATACCGATACCCGATACCAATACAAGTCAATGGGACTCAGGTATCGGACGGTATTCCTGATGGTTCCCAGGGTCTGAAGGAGAGGAAACTCTCCTTCAGGCCCTGGGAACCATATTAATGTGTAAAAGAAAGAATTAAAATAAAAAATATTGCTATACTCACCTGTCCGACGCAGCCGGGACCTCAGCGAGGGAACCGGCAGCGTTGTTTGTTTAAAATTCGCGCTTTTACTTGGTTACGTGAGGTCCCGGCTTGTGATTGGTCAGGGCGGCCATGTTGCCGGGACGCGGACCAATCACAGCAAGCCGTGACGAAATTACGTCACGGCTTGCTGTGATTGGTCCGCGTCCCGGCAACATGGCCGCCATTAACCAATCACAAGCCGTGACGTCACGGGAGGCTGGACATGCGCGTATTTTGAAAAGCGCGCGTGTCCAGCCTCCAGTGACGTCACGGCTTGTGATTGGTTAATGGCGGCCATGTTGCCGGGACGCGGACCAATCACAGCAAGCCGTGACGAAATTACGTCACGGCTTGCTGTGATTGGTCCGCGTCCCGGCAACATGGCCACCATTAACCAATCACAAGCCGTGACGTCACGGGAGGCTGGACATGCGCGTATTTTGAAAAGCGCGCGTGTCCAGCCTCCAGTGACGTCCCGGCTTATGATTGGTCAGGGCGGCCATGTTGCCGGGACGCGGACCAATCACAGCAAGCCGTGACGAAATTACGTCACGGCTTGCTGTGATTGGTCCGCGTCCCGGCAACATGGCCGCCATTAACCAATCACAAGCCGTGACGTCACGGGAGGCTGGACACGCGCGCTTTTCAAAATACGCGCATGTCCAGCCTCCCGTGACGTCACGGCTTGTGATTGGTTAATGGCGGCCATGTTGCCGGGACGCGGACCAATCACAGCAAGCCGTGACGTAATTTCGTCACGGCTTGCTGTGATTGGTCCGCGTCCCGGCAACATGGCCGCCCTGACCAATCACAAGCCGGGACTTCACGTAACCAAGTAAAAGCGCGAAATTTAAACAAACAACGCTGCCGGTTCCCTCGCTGAGATCCCGGCTGCGTCGGACAGGTGAGTATAGCGATATTTTTTATTTTAATTCTCTTTTTTACACATTATTACATTAATGTTGTTGCGATACCCGATACCCGATACCACAAAAGTATCGGATCTCGGTATCGGAAATTCCGATACAGCAAGTATCGGCCGATACCCGATACTTGCAGTATCGGAATGCTCAACACTGATCAATGATGACAAACATTTTCCATGCAGTAAAGAGACCACTGCAGTTAGTGACTTACAAGTTTGATTCAACAACCTGAGCGACTCTATCATGGTAAAGGCCTAGACAAAGAAGGAGACCGACATAAAGTATCTACTGAAATGAACTAGCCAGCTGCGTCTCACACTTCGATGGTAATGGGCTGACACAAGAAATGTTCTCTTGTCTTGAACACAAGTTCAGACTAGCCCACCAAGAAGCCAATGATCCCCCCAAAGAGCATATGAGCCAACGAGTGAATATTAGTGATAAGCGAGCACGTACTCGGGTACCCATTACTCGAGTCAAGCAAATTGTAATGCTCAGGTGCTCAATCCGAGTAACGAGTATAATGGAAGTCAATGGAAAACTTGAGGATTTTTCTAGCACCCCCTCCTACCCCAGAGGCCTGCAGGGGGTCTAAAAATTGGTAAAATCAATGGAAACAATGCTGAAATAGCATGGGAATAGCATGGGAAAGATCCCCTGGAAGCATCTCTGAATCCAAGGTCGCTGCTGGGAACACTGCTGAGTATTATGCCACTTTTACGGACTGACAATAAAACATACAGTACAAAACCTAAGATAAAATGGATTTTACTGGAAAAAATGTTAAGAAACATTCTTTCCAAGATAATGACTTGTATATAGGGTAAAATAAGTAAGAAGGAAAAATGCTCCTCCACACCTTGGGCTACGTGCACACGCAGTGTTTTTGCTGTGTTTTGTGCATTTGCATTGCTTTCAATGGTGAAAAAAACATTCAGCAAGAAATGTAATTTTATCATTTTAATACCGTATCCAGACATGTGAGATGTGATGGGTAGAGATGGGCGGACATCTGGATGTTCGGGTCCGGCGGGTTCAGCCGAACAGTTACAAAAAGTTCGGGTTCAGGTACCAGAACAGGGCCCGAACCCATACCCCATTCACTTGAATGGGGGGCCTGAACATCCAGTGTTTGCCACAATCTCATGTGTATGACAGCGCAGCAAACACAACTTCTGATCGGCGGTGAAATCATCCCTGCCGGTCAGAGAGCCGCAGCTCCCACGATGTCAAAAGCACTCAGCTGTGATCGGAGGTATGAAGTTTACCTCCGGTCACTGGTGTCAGCTGATGGGACAACTGCTCCCATCATCCGACGCCTACTGCTGCTAATAACAGTTAGTGCAGAAGCGGCAGATGGGAGGATTCATTCGCCGGCTCCTGTTCTGTAAATATATAATTAAAAAAAACAGCATGGGTTCCCCTGCATTTTTGCTAATCAGCCAGTCAAAACCCTCAGCTGTTAGCTTCAACACGGTTAGTTATCAAGAATAGAGGGGGTCCCCACGCCGTAAATTTTAATTATTTAAATACATTTTAAAGATGGCGTGCGGTCCGCCCCATTTATGACAACCAGCCATTTTAAACCAAAGAGCTGGCGGCTGGTATTCTCAGGCTGGTAAGGAGCCATGGATGTTGCCCCCCCAACATAAAAATAGCAGCCCCATCCTGTTTAATTTATGAAGGAGGGACTCTGAAAGTCACAATTTTTTTTCAGGGCAACCAAGCGGCCCTAACTATTGTTTGGGGGCCAGCAGGCAGTGTCGGACTAGGGATGCCAAGGGCCAACCAGTTAAATTGACTGTGGGGGCCCACTTTTCACCTGCATACAAATATTACATTACCCTGGTTCACAAATTTACCTATATCTCTATATAATAATACTAGCTGCTTCCAGCCAGCTAACGCTCGGCATGCTCATTGCTATATAATTAACGCTGCTAGTGATTAAACTAAAGTAAATAATGACAACATTCAATAGCGCTTACACAGGTGGTAAATTAACTTAAAATGAAGTTAATATCAATAATAATAATTAAAAATCAGAATACTAATACATTGTATTCACAGTGTAAAATCAAAAGCAAACTGGATTTGTGTGGTAATGTGTGGGGACGCAGTCTCATGTGGTAATGTGTGAGGACGGAGCCTCATGTGGTAATGTGGAGGGACGGAGCCTCATATGGTAATGTGTGGGGACAGAGCCTCGTGTGGTAATGTGTGGGGACAGAGCCTCGTGTGGTAATGTGTGGGGACGGAGCCTCATGTGGTAATGTATGAGGACGGAGCCTCGTATGGTAATGTGTGGGAACAGAGCCTTGTGTGGTAATGTGTGAGGACGGAGCCTCGTGTGGTAATGTGTGGGTGAATAATGCCTCGTGTGGTAATGTGGGGGGATGGAGCCTCATGTGGTAATGTGTGGGGACGGAGCCTCGTGTGGTAATGTGGGGGGTGGGATTATGTGTGGTAATGTGGTGGGGGGCGGGATTATGTGTGGTAATGTGGTGGGGGGGATTATGTGTGGTAATGTGATTTTGGGGGCGGGATTATGTGTGGTAATGTGGTGGGGGCGGGATTATGTGTGGTAATGTGGGGGGGCGGGATTATGTGTGGTAATGTGCTGGGGGTGGGATTATCTGTGGTAATGTGGTGGGGAGGCGGGATTATGTGTGGTAATGTGGTGGGAGGCAGGATTATGTTTGGTAATGTACTGAGGGGCAGGATTATCTGTGGTAATGTGGTGAGGGGGCGGGATTATCTGTGGTAATGTGGTGGGGGCGGGATTATATGTGGTAATGTGGTGGGGGTGGGATTATGTGTGGTAATGGGGTGGGGGTGATTATGTGTGGTGATGGGGTGGGGGGGCAGAGCTACTGTGCAGGGGGTGGGATTATGTGTGGTAATGTGGTGGGGGGGCAGGATTATGTGTGGTGATGTGGTGGGGGTGGGATTATATGTGGTAATGTGGTGGGGGGCAGGATTATGTGTGGTAATGTGGTGGAGGGGCGGGATTGTGTGTGGTAATGTGGTGGGGGGTGGGATTGTGTGTGGTAATGTGGTGATGTGGTGTGGATTGTGTGCGGTAATGTAGTGAGGGGTGGGATTGTGTGTGGTAATGTGGTGAGGGGGCGGGATTATGTGTGGTAATATGGTGGGGGGCGGGATTATGTGTGGTAATGTGGTGGGGGGGCGGGATTATGTGTGGTAATGTGGTGGGGGGTGGGATTGTGTGTGGTAAAGTGGTTGGGGGTGGAATTATTTGAGGTAATGTGGTGGGGGGCGGGATTGTGTGTGGTAATGTGGTGGGGGCGGGATTGTGTGTGGTAATGTGGTGGGAGGCTGGATTGTGTGTGGTGATGTGGTGTGGATTGTGTGTGGTAATGTGGTGGGGGGTGAGATTGTGTGTGGTAATGTGGTGAGGGGGCGGGATTATGTGTCGTAATTTGGGGGGGTGGGATTATGTGTGGTAATGTGGTGGGGGGCGGGATTGTGTGTGGTAATGTGGTTGGGGTGGGATTATGTGTGGTAATGTGGTGGGGGGGCGGGATTGTGTGTGGTAATGAGGTGGGAGGGCAGGATTGTGTGTGGTAATGTGGTGGGGGGCGGGATTGTGTGTGGTAATGTGGTGGGGGCGGGATTATGTGTGGTAGTGTGGTGGGGGGGCAGGATTATGTGTGGTAGTGTGGTGGGGGCGGGATTATGTGTGGTAATGTGGTGGGGGGCGGGATTTATGTGTGGTAATGTAGTGGGTGGCGTGATTATGTGTGGTAATGTGGTGGGGGGGCCGGATTATGTGTGGCAACGTGTTGGGGGGGCGGGATTATGTGTGGTAATGTGGTGGGGGGCAGGATTGTGTGTGGTAATGTGGTGGGAAGCGGGATTGTGTGTGGTAATGTGGTGGGGGGCGGGATTGTGTGTGGTAATGTGATGGGGCGGGATTGTGTGTGGTAATGTGGTGGGGGGCAGATCATCTGTGGTAATATGGTGGGGGGGCGGGATTATGTGTGGTAATGTCATGGGGGGCGGAATTATGTGTGGTAATGTGGTGGGGGGCGGGATTATGTGTGGTAATATGGTGGGGGGCGGGATCGTGTGTGGTGATG
Organism: Ranitomeya variabilis; assembly: GCF_051348905.1. Classification (NCBI taxonomy): domain Eukaryota; kingdom Metazoa; phylum Chordata; class Amphibia; order Anura; family Dendrobatidae; genus Ranitomeya; species Ranitomeya variabilis. The sequence goes on along the minus strand of NW_027508192.1, from coordinate 444,301 downwards.
TGGTGTGGATTGTGTGTGGTAATGTGGTGGGGGGGCGGGATTGTGTGTGGTGATGTGGTGGGCTGGCAGGATTATGTGTGGTAATATGGTGGGGGCGGAATTATGTGTGATAATGTGGTGAGGGGGCAGGATTGTGTCTGGTAATGTGGTGGGGCAGGATTATGTGTGGTAATGTGGTGGGGGGGCGGGATTGTGGGTGGTAATGTGGTTGGGGGGTGGAATTGTGTGTGGTAATGTGGTGGGGGGTGGGATTGTGTGTGGTAATGTGGTGGGGGCAGGATTGTGTGTGGTAATGTGGTGGGGGGCAGGATTGTGTGTGGTAATGTGGGGGGCGGGATTGTGTGTGGTGATGTGGTGGGGGGGCGGGATTGTGTGTGGTGATGTGGTGGGGGGATTGTGTGTGGTAATGGGGTGGGGGGCGGGATTGTGTGTGGTAATGTGGTGGGGGGCGGGATTGTGTGTGGTAATGTGGTTGGCGGGTGGGATTGTGTTTTGTAATGTGGTGGGGGGTGGGATTGTGTGGTGTAATGTGGTGGAGGGTGGGATTGTGTGTTGTAATGTGGTGGGGGCGGGATTGTGTGTAATAATGGGGTGGGGGGCGGGATTATGTGTGGTGATGTGGTGTGGATTGTGTGTGGTAATGTGGTGGGGGGGCGGGATTGTGTGTGGTGGGGGGTGGGATTGTGTGTGGTAATGTGGTGAGGGCAGGATTGTGTGTGGTAATGTGGTGGGGGACAGGATTGTGTGTGGTAATGTGGGGGGCGGGATTGTGTGTGGTGATGTGGTGGGGGGGAGGGATTGTGTGTGGTGATGTGGTGGGGGGATTGTGTGTGGTAATGGGGTGGGGGCGGGATTGTGTGTGGTAATGTGGTGGGGGGCGGGATTGTGTGTGGTAATGTGGTTGGCGGGTGGGATTGTGTGTTGTAATGTGGTGGGGGGTGGGATTGTGTGTTGTAATGTGGTTGGGGTGGGATTATGTGTGGTAATGTGGTGGGGGCGGGATTGTGTGTGGTAATGTGGTGGGAGGCTGGATTGTGTGTGGTGATGTGGTGTGGATTGTGTGTGGTAATGTGGTGGGGGGTGGGATTGTGTGTGGTAATGTGGTGAGGGGGCGGGATTATGTGTGGTAATTTGGGGGGGTGGGATTATGTGTGGTAATGTGGTGGGGGGCGGGATTGTGTGTGGTAATGTGGTTGGGGTGGGATTATGTGTGGTAATGTGGTGGGGGGGCGGGATTGTGTGTGGTAATGTGGTGGGAGGGCGGGATTGTGTGTGGTAATGTGGTGGGGGGCGGGATTGTGTGTGGTAATGTGATGGGGGCGGGATTATGTGTGGTAGTGTGGTGGGGGGCGGGATTATGTGCGGTAATGTGGTGGGGGGCGGGATTTATGTGTGGTAAAGTAGTGCGTAGCGTGATTATGTGTGGTAATGTGGTGGGGGGGCCGGATTATGTGTGGCAACGTGTTGGGGGGCGGGATTATGTGTGGTAATGTTGTGGGGGGCAGGATTGTGTGTGGTAATGTGGTGGGAAGCGGGATTGTGTGTGGTAATGTGGTGGGGGGCGGGATTGTGTGTGGTAATGTGATGGGGTGGGATTGTGTGTGGTAATGTGGTGGGGCCAGATCATCTGTGGTAATATGGTGGGGGGGCGGGATTATGTGTGGTAATGTCATGGGGGGCGGAATTATGTGTGGTAATGTGGTGGGGGGCGGGATTATGTGTGGTAATATGGTGGGGGGGCGGGATCGTGTGTGGTGATGTGGTGTGGATTGTGTGTGGTAATGTGGTGGGGGGGCGGGATTGTGTGTGGTGATGTGGTGGGCTGGCAGGATTATGTGTGGTAATATGGTGGGGGCGGAATTATGTGTGATAATGTGGTGAGGGGGCAGGATTGTGTCTGGTTATGTGGTGGGGCAGGATTATGTGTGGTAATGTGGTGGGGGGGCGGGATTGTGTGTGGTAATGTGGTGGGGGGGTGGGATTGTTTGTGGTAATGTGGTGGGGGGTGGGATTGTGTGTGGTAATGTGGTGGGGGCAGGATTGTGTGTGGTAATGTGGTGGGGGGCAGGATTGTGTGTGGTAATGTGGGGGGCGGGATTGTGTGTGGTAATGTGGTGGGGGGGCGGGATTGTGTGTGGTGATGTGGTGGGGGGATTGTGTGTGGTAATGGGGTGGGGGGCGGGATTGTGTGTGGTAATGTGGTGGGGGGCGGGATTGTGTGTGGTAATGTGGTTGGCGGGTGGGATTGTGTGTTGTAATGTGGTGGGGGGTGGGATTGTGTGTTGTAATGTGGTGGAGGGTGGGATTGTGTGTTGTAATGTGGTGGGGGCGGGATTGTGTGTAATAATGGGGTGGGGGGCGGGATTATGTGTGGTGATGTGTTGTGGATTGTGTGTGGTAATGTGGTGGGGGGGCGGGATTGTGTGTGGTGATGTGGTGTGGATTGTGTGTGGTAATGTGGTGGGGGGGCAGGATTGTGTGTGGTGATGTGGTGGGCTGGCAGGATTATGTGTGGTAATATGGTGGGGGCGGAATTATGTGTGATAATGTGGTGAGGGGCAGGATTGTGTCTGGTAATGTGGTGGGGCAGGATTATGTGTGGTAATGTGGTGGGGGGGCGGGATTGTGTGTGGTAATGTGGTGGGGGGGCGGGATTGTGTGTGGTAATGTGGTGGGGGGTGGGATTGTGTGTGGTAATGTGGTGGGGGCAGGATTGTGTGTGGTAATGTGGTGGGGGGCAGGATTGTGTGTGGTAATGTGGGGGGCGGGATTGTGTGTGGTGATGTGGTGGGGGGGCGGGATTGTGTGTGGTGATGTGGTGGGGGGATTGTGTGTGGTAATGGGGTGGGGGGCGGGATTGTGTGTGGTAATGTGGTGGGGGGCGGGATTGTGTGTGGTAATGTAGTTGGCAGGTGGGATTGTGTGTTGTAATGTGGTGGGGGGTTGGATTGTGTGTAGTAATGTGGTGGAGGGTGGGATTGTGTGTTGTAATGTGGTGGGGGCGGGATTGTGTGTAATAATGGGGTGGGGGGTGGGATTATGTGTGGTGATGTGGGGGGGGGGAGCTACTGTGCAGGGGGCGGGATTAGCGAGTAATCATGATGCCTCTTATACATATAGATACTGGGTTGTTTGGTTAATGAATGATGAGATGCTGTTTTTTTCTGTACAGAGGGAATCAAGTGAATTATGACAAGTACTGCCCATACAGAAATGTTGGGGGCCTAGATCTGCACAGGAGCCCATCAGGGGATTCCCCTGTTACCCTGTGGGCCAGTCCAAGCCTGCCAGCAGATGACCCTCATTATTGTCAGAGGGCCAGCAGCCAGCCCTCACTAAGCATTTTTGGAGGGCCAGCTATTGCTACTGCAATATAATTTATCTATCTGAGGTGAGTAAATTTACTTTTTCATAATAATACTGTAAAGTTTAAAGAGGCGGCCATCATTAATTTTAGAGGACCAGCAGGCATCTTGTGGACAGATTAGACCAAGATAGGGTTTTTTGGTAAAGCACATCTCGCGAGACCACTAAGTCAACTGGGTAATTTCGCAATGCATCTCTGGGAACGGAAGCTGGCGGCAGCCTCGCATGCATCGGGACAAATTCAGTGGACGCCAGAGGGTGAGTATCAGTGTTGAGCATTCCGATACTGCAAGTATCGGGTATCGGCCGATATTTGCTGTATCGGAATTCCGATACCGAGTTCCGATATTTTTGTGATATCCAAAATCGGAAGTTCCCAGTGTATGGTTCCCTGGGTCTGGAGAAGAGGAGACTCTCCTTCAGGCCCTGGGATCCATATTCATGTAAAAAATAAAGAATAAAAATAAAAATATGGATATACTCACCCCACCGGCGGACCCTGGACCTTAGGGATGTAACCGGCAGCCTCCGTTCCTAAGAATGCAGTGAGTGTAGGACCTGCGATGACGTCTTGGCTTGTGATTGGTCGCGTGAGCGGTCACATGAGCGGTCTCGCGACCAATCACAAGCCGCGACATCATCGAAGGTCCTTCACTCTGCATTCTTAGGAACGGAGGCAGACGCTTGGACCGGTAAGAGCCGGGGCTGTCGGAAGGGTGAGTATATCAATATTTTTTATTTTTATTATTTATTTTATACATGAATATGGATCCCAGGGCCTGAAGGAGAGTTTCCTCTCCTTCAGACCCTGGGAACCATTCCGATATTTTGTGTCCCATTGATATGCATTGGTATCGGGTATCGGTATCGGCGATATCCAATATTTTTTGGGTATTGGCTGATCCAATCCGATACCGATACCTTTGCATATCGGAAGGTATCGCTCAACACTAGTGAGTATATAACTATTTCTTATTTTAATTCTTTTTTTTAACAGAGATATGGTGCCCACACTGCTGTATACTACGTGGACTGTGTTACATACTGCGTGACTGATATATTCTACGTGAGCAGTGTTATATACTGTGTGGGCTGTGTTATTTACTGCATGGGCTTATATACTACGTGGCTTGTTGTGAATTCCACTCTTGGGCTCCCTCCGGTGGTTGTGAGTAGCACTTTTGTGAGTTCTGCTCTTGGGCTCCCTCCTGTGGTTTTGAGTGATGTAGCTGCTTCTTGGATTTAGCATTAGCAGCTGCTTCCACTGATCATCTTTCTGGCTCGGCTATTTTAGTTTGGCCTTAGCCCTCAATCAATGCCAGTTGTCAATTGTTCCTGCTTGGAGCCACTGCTCTTTTGGATTTCCCGGACACTCTGTCCAGTTCAGCAAAGATAAGTCCTTGCTTGTCCTTTTGCAGTCCATTTGTTGTGGACTTTATTGTTCAGCACTTTCTATGTTTTGCTCATTTGTCCAGCTTATCAGTATGGATCTATTTAGCTAAGCTGGAAGCTCTGGGCTGCAGATTTTGCCCTCCACACCTTTAGTCAGGTGTGGAGATTTTTGCATATCTCTGCGGTGGACTTTTTCTAGTTTTTATTACTGACCGCGCAGTGTTCTTTCCTTACTATGTATATAGCTAGAAGTGGCCTCCTTTGCTAAATCTTGTTTCATACTACGTATGTCATTTCCTTCTCCTCTCACAGTCAATATTTGTGGGGGGCTATCCTATCCTTTGGGGATTTTCTCTGAGGCAAGATAGCTTTCCTGTTTCTACCTTTAGGGGTAGCTAGTTCTCCGGCTGTGACGAGGTGTCCAGGGAGTGACAGGAACATCCCACGGCTACTTCTAGTGTTGTGTTAAGATCAGGAACTGCGGTCTGTATAGTTACCACCTGCTCAGAGCTAGTCGCATGTCGCTCCTAAATTACCAGTCCATAACAGTGGCTGCTATATACTACGTGGCAGCTATATACTACGTGGCTGTGCTATATACTACATGGCTGTGCTATATACTACGTGGCTGCTTTATACTACGTGGCTGTGCTATATACTACGTGGCTGTGCCATATACTACGTGGCTGTGATATATACTACGGACTGTGTTATATACTACATGGCTGAACTATATCCTGCACCCCGAACCCCCGACATTCAGCTCCCCGAATCCCCAACATCCTTCGACCAATCAGCGACAGACACAGTCCAGCCGCAAATTGACGCGGGATTTAAACCACGCTTCGCTGATTGGTCACGTCCAGCCGGCCGCGACCAATCAGCGATATTGGCACGGGATTTAAACACCGCTTTAGTGATTGGTCGTGCACAGCCGGCCGCGACCAATAAGGGATATTGGCGCGGTATTTAAACACCGCTTCGGTCATTGGTCGTGCCAAGGCCGCGACCAATCAGCGATATTGGCACGGGATTTAAACACCGCTTCAGTGATTGGTAGCTCACGGCCACCCACGACCAATCAGCGATATTGGCACGGTATTTAAACACCGCTTCGGTCATTGGTTGCGCCCGGCCGGCCGCGACCAATCAGCGATATTGGCACGGGATTTAAACACCGCTTCGGTGATTGGTAGCTCACGGCCACCCGCGACCAATCAGCGATGTTGGCGCAGTATTTAAACACCGCTTCGGTCATTGGTTGTGCCCGGCCGGCCACGACCAATCAGCGACAGGCGCAGTCCGGCCGCGAATTGGCGCCAGATTTGAACCACGCTTCGCTGATCGGCCAGCTGGGCGCGACCAATCAGCAATATTGGTGCGGAATTTTACCCCCACTCACAGCGCAACGCACATACATATTCTAGAATACCCAATGCGTTAGATACAGGTCACCATCTAGTCATTTATATATCCAGCTTTGCAGTCGCTATTTTATATGTAGCTATACTTGAGGCAGAAGTTTGGTATCTTAGGCTACTTTCACACATCAGCTTTTTGCCATCAGGCTTAATCCGGCAAATTTTGAAAAAAATCAGATACGGCAAAAGTTGAAGACTTTATTAGCGCTGGATTGTGATGGATGGCCTCACTTTTCATCCGTTTTTCGAAGGATCCGTCGAAAATGTGTTTTCCAGCAGCCTGAGAAAAAGGACATAGTAAAGTTTTTTTGTCCGTCGAAAAAACGGACACTGTTTTTCACAGTTTGCAACGGATCCATTTTTTTCAAAAGTAGCTGGATTCAGCCTGACGGTGAAAACCTGATGTGTGAAAGTAGCCTTATTCGTTCAGTTTCTTATTCGGAGATGAAGCTGGTTTCTTATTCGTCAGTTTCTTATTCGGCAATTTTTTATTTTCTGTTTTTTATAGGTTTATCAACAAATAATAAGCATCTCAATAATAATATACAATGCAGCGAGGTGACCTAATGTGAATATACTTGAATAGCTACAAAAATGATAAAACTGGCACAAAAATGGGCATCAAAGTGGGCATTGAAGGGCATTAATAAAAGGGTTAAATGACTTTAGGCCACTGATATCACACTGCAGACATATAGAACAGGGAGCCCCACATCAAATCCAGGTCACTCCAGCCTGGCCAAATGCATTCTGGGCATCAGAACTGGCATCAAAGTGGGTAGACAGTCGATTTTGGCCATTTGAATAAGTAACTGGTGTTTTTAAGGGGTTAAATGACTTTGGGCCACTGATCTTACACTAGGAATGCACAGATAGTGATGCCCTGCAGCAAATCCAGTTCCCTCTAACCTGGCCCAAATGGGTTCTGGGGATCAGAATTGGCGTCAAAATGGGCAAACAACCGATTTTCACAGATTTGAATAAGTAACTGACGTTTTTAAGGGGTTAAATGACTTTGGGCCACTGATCTCACACCAAGAATACACAGATAGTGATGCCCCATATCAAACCCCGGTCCCTATAGCCTGGCCGAAATGGGTTCTGGGCATCAGAACTGGCATCAAAGTGGGCAAACAGCCCATTTTCACAGATTTGAATAAGTAACTGATGTTTTTAAGGGGTTAAATGACTTTGGGCCACTGATCTCACACTAGGAATACACATCTGTGTGTGTCACAGGTGAAGCTTGATCCTCAGGGCTCCCGGTGTGGTTGGTAATGATGACAAATGATGTAGTGCCGAAAAGAATTGGAGGACACAAGGTTGCAGTTGCATTGCCTGCCAGGGCCGTGGGGTACCCGGTACCAGGTCCGCTGTTCACAGGGGGATGTCACGGTGGCAACCCGGTCCATGGCCCTGGGCGCCCATGTAAAAGGGATAGTTGAATAAAGTTTATGTTCGTGACGCCACGTGTGGTGTGATGTTATGGCAGCTAGATGGTATAACTTCCCACAGGTGAAGTACATAGCGAATCCAGAGTCCCCTTTACCAGGTGGAGTTAAATGCCTTCCTCTAGCACGGTGGTGTTGTAGTCCCTTACTGCCTATGGCTTCAGATAAGGTCCTCACAGTTCTTCTCTCTGTACCCCATATAGGATAAGACAATACCTGTATGACAGGTAACTCGAGCCTTTTTACAGGGACTCTATCATGCCCCGGGCTCTATGTGTTACTGTGTCTTCAGTTGTGTGTGGTGGACAGGTAACTTGCAGTTCAGCTGTCCTGCCGGTCTCTGATGTAAGTCCTAGAGTCCCTTACAACCTTGGTGTACCGGCTACTGGTTATCTGCGCTTTGCCAGGGAGACAGTCTGCTCGCCGCTGTCCTCCCCCTGGTGTCCTCGCCTGTGCCTCGCTCTCCTTCACTCTCACTGAACGATGTTCTGCTTTCTGTATGTCTCTTTCTCCAGGGGCTGTAGTACTTCAGACTACACGGCCCCTTCAGACTTTCTGACACTCTATCTTGGTCTGCTCTCTTCTGTCTCTCTGAAAATCTAATCTCTCTTTCCCTCCAAACCACAATATATATAGGGGAGTCACCTAGAAATAGGATCAAAAGCTCCCCCTTGTAGCCTGAAGTGTGAACATGTTGTGTGTATGGTGATTACCTGATAAAAGATATCCTTCATCGCTTCCAAACGTAACATCACTCTCCCTGTGAGGAAAGCAATGCTACTGTGACGACCGGGACCCTGGGGCGCCACACCGTCTCTTTACCTTTTACTGATAGTATGAAGCCACAGTCCAGGGTACGGATCTCAGGTGATGGTGAGGTCCAGGTATCCTGGAAGCGATTCAGAATCCCCCTATCCAGGTGGTGTTGGAAGCCTTCCTTACCACACTGTGTTGTAGTCCTTTGCTGCCTAAGGCTTCGTACAAGGTCCTCTCTCTCTGTCCTGTTAATAGGACAGTATCCGTATGGCAAGCAACTCAAGTCTTTTTCCAGGTGTCCCTTCTCGTGGTGACACCAGGCTCTATATGTTGCTTTGCCTTCCGGTGTAATGGTGACCAGGCGACTTGGAATCTCCTGCCCACCGGTATCTGATATGGGGCATACAGTTACTCCCACAATCTCAGAATTCCAGACTCTGGTATTCTCGCGCTGATTCTGGAGTGATCCCAGTAGCAGCTCCACTCCCAGTATCTTTCCTCTCCTTTGCCTCTTTTCCCCTCACAGTCTATCACACACTGCTCTGTCAGGAGCTGCAGAACCTCGTGTCTGCAGGGCCCCAGCTCTCCTCTGAACTCACTACCTAACTCTTCCTCCAGCCAGAATATCTAGGGAAAGTCCCCTGAAACTGGGTTTAGAGCTCACCCATCTGGCCTAGAGTCAAAACAGTGTTGTGTGTACGTGTTACCTGCTAAAGGGAATCTTACTCACTCCCAGGCATGGCATCACCCTCCCCGTGAGGATGGCAATACCACTGTGACAGCCACATTCCCTGTCCACAGTCTTATACTTAACAGCTGCTGTCTTTAGCTGTTCCTGGCGCTACTCCGGTTGTTCTCCAGCAGCTTGTGACCTTCTGATCACTCCAGTGTTTGCTGGGCAATCCAGAAGTCACAACTAGGTGTAAGGTTATGTGCACACATTGCGGATTCCATTGTGGATTTTTCCACGCGGATTCTGCAGAATCCGAAGGTAAAGCAGGTCAGAACGTGCTGTCATAGACTTGCATTGAGACATGGTGGCGCAAGATAAAAGCTGAGCTGAAGATGGTAGCTCATAAGTATAAAACTAGGCTTAGCACTGAAATTAAAAAAAAAAGCTGGAGTGGTGCTTTAATGTTTCCTTGCTTGAGTAGCAAGAAGATGTGAGCTCCATTTGACAACAAGAATATCAAATGCTGGATGGCAAACACCAAAAGATGGGTAGAGAAAGAGGCATGTGTGCCAAGCTAAAAGTATTCTGAAGCAGCAGAAAGGTTACTGAGACAAAGGTCTTGTTAGTGTGGTAAGGAGTGCAACTTTCCATATTCACATTCTGACGCTAACATGGATTTAATGTTACATTTGGCTATTGAGTACTAGGTAAGGCAGTAGATTAATAGCTACTAGATTCTGTTGTGTTGGGTATATATCCACTATTGCAAAACTGGTGCATCACTTTGGGTGTCTGGATTAACAAATTAGCTGTATGGTTGAGTATTGTTCCTCTATGACCTGTGGCTACAGCTAGTATGGTAGAACTGCAAAGTCCTTAGCATGGCTGGCACATCTGGACCATCGTGGAACTTCAGGTGCCAAAACTTCAGAAATAGGTGCTCACCTCTTTATTTATGTTGCTGCAGGTAAAGCATTATATTTCCAAAAGAATACATATTCGCTAGTAAACATACGCAGGGTACCACAAGTCCAAGTATACAACAAAAAACAATCCAAAAAGGATCCCAAGTCTTCACTATCCACAAACTAACTGACTTCTATAGTGGTGACGGGTGATCTGTCTGTAGCTTTGCAAGTATTATATCAGTAGACTAAATATAAATGATCAGTATTGGAAGATATTATGGAAAAATTATCTCCGTGGTAACTAATATTGCACAACCTGAGAAATACTTAGTTCTTTTTTTTTTTTTTTTTAAGAAATACTTAATTCTAGCTGAAGACAGTTAAAAATAACTAAAAAATCACCTTACTGTCAGTTGGGCAATTGTTATTTGATATAATTTTAATAATTTGTTTTTTAAAAACACTCAGGGCCGCCATCAGGGCATGACAGCCATGACTGGCGTATGGGGCCCGGTGAGCAGAGGGGGCCCGCATCGGGCCCCGTCTAATCTGCTCACCGGGCCCCCCCCTGCCGGCGCTGCGGGCCCCCCACCTGCCGGCGCTGCGGGCCCCCCCCCTGCCGGCGCTGCGGGACACTATTGACGTGCGGGCCCGTGCCCGCACGTCAATAGTTAACAGCCGCCGGCCGCCGCCAGCCAGTCGGAGGCTGGCAGCTGACTTCAGCGGCCGCAGTGCGCAGTCGCACTTCGCCGGCGTCTGACGTCATTGTCAGCCGCCGGCGAGTGCGTCCTTCACCTGCGGCTGCGTGGAGGAAGTGAGGTTCCCCGCCGCAGGAGCATGGCAAGGTAAGAACTCGGCTTTTTTTTTTTTCAGAGCGGCGATCCCAGGGGGGTGGGGCCCGGGGCAGAACGCTGGACATGCTGGGGCAGAAAGCTGGACACGGGCAGTATGCTGGACACAGGGGGCAGAGATGCTGGACACAGGGGGCAGAGATGCTGGACACAGTGGCAGAGATGCTGGACACAGGGGGCAGAGATGCTGGACACAGTGGCAGAGATGCTGGACACAGGGGGCAGAGATGCTGGACACAGGGGCAGAGATGCTGGACACAGGGGGCAGAGATGCTGGACACAGTGGCAGAGATGCTGGACACAGGGGGCAGAGATGCTGGACACAGGGGGCAGAGATGCTGGACACGGGGCAGAGATGCTGGACACAGTGGCAGAGATGCTGGACACAGGGGGCAGAGATGCTGGACACAGGGGGCAGAGATGCTGGACACAGGGGGCAGAGATGCTGGACACGGGCAGAGATGCTGGACACAGGGGGCAGTATGCTGGACAAGGGGGCAGAATGCTGGACACAGGGGGCAGAATGCTGGACACAGGGGGCAGAATGCTGGACACAGGGGGCAGAATGCTGGACAAAGGGGCAGTATGCTGGAAAAAGGGGCAGAGATGCTGGACACGGGGCAGAATGCTGGACACGGGCAGTATGCTGGACGAAGGGGCAGAGATGCTGGACACGGGGCAGAATGCTGGACAAAGGGGCAGTATGCTGGACAAAGGGGCAGAGATGCTGGACACGGGGCAGAGATGCTGGACAAAGGGGCAGTATGCTGGACAAAGGGGCAGAGATGCTGGACACAGGGGGCAGTATGCTGGACAAAGGGGCAGTATGCTGGACAAAGGGGCAGAGATGCTGGACAAAGGGGCAGAGATGCTGGACACAGGGGGCAGTATGCTGGACACGGGGCAGAATGCTGGACACAGGGGGCAGAGATGCTGGACACAGGGGCAGAATGCTGGACACAGGGGCAGAGATGCTGGACACAGGGGCAGAGATGCTGGACAAAGGGGCAGAATGCTGGACAAAGGGGCAGTATGCTGGACAAAGGGGGAAGAGATGCTGTACACGGGGCAGAGATGCTGGACACAGGGGCAGAGATGCTGGACACAGGGGCAGAGATGCTGGACACGGGCAGTATGCTGGATAAAGGGGCAGTATGCTGGACACAGGGGCAGAGATGCTGGAAACAGGGGCAGTATGCTGGACAAAGGGGCAGAGATGCTGGACACGGGGCAGAATGCTGGACAAAGGGGCAGAGATGCTGGAAACAGGGGCAGTATGCTGGACACAGGGGGCAGAGATGCTGGACACAGGGGCAGTATGCTGGACACGGGCAGTATGCTGGACACAGGGGCAGAGATGCTGGACAAAGGGGCAGAGATGCTGGACACAGGGGTAGTATGCTGGACACAGGGGCAGAGATGCTGGACACGGGCAGTATGCTGGACACGGGGGCAGAGATGCTGGACACGGGCAGTATGCTGGACAAAGGGGCAGTATGCTGGACAAAGGGGCAGTATGCTGGACAAAGAGGCAGAGATGCTGGACATGGGGCAGAATGCTGGACACAGGGGCATTATGCTGGACACAGGGGGCATTATGCTGGACACAGGGGCAGAGATGCTGGACACAGGGGCAGAGATGCTGGACACAGGGGCAGAGATGCTGGACACAGGGGGCAGAGATCCTGGACACAGGGGGCAGTATGCTGGACACAGGGGGCAGAGATGCTGGACACAGGGGCAGTATGCTGGACACAGGGGCAGTATGCTGGACACAGGGGCTGAGATGCTGGACACAGGGGCTGAGATGCTGGACACAGGGGCTGAGATGCTGGACAAAGGGGCAGTATGCTGGACAAAGGGGCAGTATGCTGGACAAAGGGGCAGAGATGCTGGACATGGGGCAGAATGCTGGACACAGGGGCATTATGCTGGACACAGGGGGCATTATGCTGGACACAGGGGCAGAGATGCTGGACACAGGGGCAGAGATGCTGGACACAGGGGCAGAGATGCTGGACACAGGGGGCAGAGATCCTGGACACAGGGGGCAGTATGCTGGACACAGGGGGCAGAGATGCTGGACACAGGGGCAGTATGCTGGACACAGGGGCAGTATGCTGGACACAGGGGCTGAGATGCTGGACACAGGGGCTGAGATGCTGGACACAGGGGCTGAGATGCTGGACACAGGGGCTATGAATGATGCTGGACACAGGGGCTATGAATGATGCTGGACACAGGGGCTATGATGCTGGACACAGGGGCAGAATGGAGATATGGGGTATGATGAAAGACATGGGGGCATGACTGGAGACACTGGGGGCAGAATTGGAGACAGGTTGTGCAGGATCATGGGGCAGGATGGATACGATGGAGACAGATGGGGCAGGATGGGGAGATCATATGGTGCAGAAAGGATACTCATGAGGGCAGGATGGGAGAACATATGGCTGACGCCAGGAATGAGACACACGGGGGCCAGGATGGGGAATATTATTACCATAGGGACTAATTAAGGGATATTATTACTGCAGTGATGTATTTATTTTTTGAGGACAGTGTTTGAAATGAGGGGGCGGTCCTGTTACTGTGTAGAGTGACACTATGTCGCCTCTTTTTCTTTATGCGGTGTAATGTAGAAGTTGGGAAAAATTAAGTAATGTGTTCTACAAGCGGAGCTCGAGATAACTGTGTTATTTCCTGCAGAAACGAGTCCTGGCTGGAAGACATGATGGCGGTCTGTGCTGGATGAAAGATGAAGGACTTCACATAGAGACGTCACTGGTGAGTCAGTGTTACCTATACACTGACACTATACACTGTATACTATATACAGAGCTCCTGTGTATAATTTCACTAGTGATCACTGTATTATCTGTACACAGACACTGCATACTAAGTAGAGATCTCCTGTGTATAATGGCACTTATGGTGATAGTGTGGTGCTTTTTTTTTATTACTGATCAGAATTGTAGTATTCAGTCACTATGTGGTGGTAATATGTGGTCTGGACATGGTGTTGCGGTATTTGTCCCTTGTATGTGATATTATTCGATCACTGTGGTGGTAATATGCGGTCTGGTCATGGTGTAGCGGTATTTGTTCTATGTATGTGATATTATTCGATCACTGTGGTGGTAATATGTCATCTGGTCATGGTGTAGCGGTATTTGTTCTTTGTATGTGATATTATTCGATCACTGTGGTGGTAATATGTCATCTTGTCATGGTGTAGCGGTATTTGTTCTTTTTATGTGATATTATTGGTCATTTTAAAAATTGAAAAATAAATAAAAATATACCTAAATTGTTTTGCATATTTTAACAAATATTTAATAGGTTACAGCAGAGTAGTGCCCGGCCAAAAGAGTCTACCGTGTTATGGTGGCGGCTTACAAAAGCTGCCGGCTATATGTGTGATCTGGTGATGGGAACTGTTAGGGTATGTGTCCACGTTAAGTAAACGCTGCGTGTTTGACGCTGCGTGGGTGGGGCCACAGCGTCAAACACGCAGCGTCCAGATGTTCCAGCATAGTGAAGGGGATTTTAGGAAATCTCGTCTCCACTATGCGTGGTAACACGCACCCGTCGGCCCTGCGACTCCGGACATGCGGTGCTTCTTTTAAGATCGCAGCATGTCCGTGTTCCTTGCGGCAGCTGCGACGCCGCAAGCTATAACACAGGGCCCTATGTGTGGGGTGCGATGATCCCAGATGTGTGCAATGAACACATCCGGCATCATCGCATCACAGTAGGGGGCGGGGCTTAGCGCCGAGCGGGTTTGCCGCTCTGACGAAACCGCTGGCCATCCTGAAGGTGGACACGTACCCTCAATGTGTGATTGGTGAGAAGTGGAGTTTTTCCAAGAGAGAGCGGTGGGACCGTGGACAGTTCGAGGGGTGGAGCATGGAGGCGGGGCTGGGGTGGAGCCTGGGTGGAGTCTCAAGGGGGCCCCGAAAATTTTGCCAGTATGGGGCCCCGAAATTTCTAGTGGCTGCCCTGAAAACACTGCAATAATCCTTAAGGTTCTGGTTGCTGAATTTATGGATTTACTGAGTTAATTGGTTACATATATTTCCCTCAAACACTGAAAGCCATTATTTTATTACTAATGTTATGGGAAAGAAAATACAATCACTGATGCTTTAGCTCTTAGAAAATACAACAGGGCAAGTAATAATAATAATAAAAATAATGTATATAGCGCCAGTGTATTGTGAAGAATGTTACACTCAGTTAGCTTACACAATGTTCAGTAATACAGTAAGTTACCGTATATACTCGAGTATAAGCCGAGATTTTCAGCCCACTTTTTTGGGCTGAAAATGACCCTCTCGGCTTATACTCGAGTCAGTGTCTGCGGGGGGGTCGGCGGGTGAGGGGGAGCGGCGCGGTGACATACTCACCTGCTCCTAGCGGGGTCCCTGCATGTCCGATGGTCTCCGGGAGCCGGGAGTATCTTCCTGTGTAGAGCGGTCACGTGGTACCGCTCATTACTATTAATGAGCGGTACGTGACCGCTGAACACAGGAAGATGCCGCCGGCTCCCGGAGACCATCTGACAGTGAGACGCTGCCAGGGACCGTGCCGGGAGCGGGTGAGTATATCGGGGGAGGGGGAGCATTGCGCGATAGTCACCTGTCCACCGTTCCATCGCTGCGTGCTGCTCTGTCTTCCGTCCTCTGGCTGTGACAGTACAGGTCAGAGGGCGCGATGACGCGATTAGTGTGCGCGCCGCCCTCTGCCTGAACAGTCAGTGCGGAGGATGGAAGACAGAGCAGCACGCAGCGATGGAACGTGGAAGGTGACTATCGCAAATGCCGGGGTCGGAGCGAAGAGAGGTGAGTATGTGATTTTTTTATTTTAATCGCAGCAACAGCATATGGGGAATAATGTGTGGAGCATCGTATGGGGCCATATATGTGGAGCATGTCATGGGGCCATATATGAGGAGCATCTCATGGGGCCATATATGAGGAGCATCTCATGGGGCCATATATGTGGAGCATGTCATGGGGCCATATATGAGGAGCATCTCATGGGGCCATATATGAGGAGCATCTCATGGGGCCATATATGAGGAGCATGTCATGGGGCCATATATGAGGAGCATGTCATGGGGCCATATATGAGGAGCATCTCATGGGGCCATATATGTGGAGCATGTCATGGGGCCATATATGAGGAGCATGTCATGGGGCCATATATGAGGAGCATCTCATGGGGCCATATATGTGGAGCATGTCGTGGGGCCATATATGTGGAGCATGTCATGGGGCCATATATGAGGAGCATGTCATGGGGCCATATATGAGGAGCATGTCATGGGGCCATATATGAGGAGCATCTCATGGGGCCATATATGAGGAGCATCTCATGGGGCCATATATGTGGAGCATGTCATGGGGCCATATATGAGGAGCATCTCATGGGGCCATATATGTGGAGCATCTCATGGGGCCATATATGTGGAGCATGTCATGGGGCCATATATGAGGAGCATGTCATGGGGCCATATATGAGGAGCATGTCATGGGGCCATATATGAGGAGCATGTCATTGGGCCATATATGAGGAGCATCTCATGGGGCCATATATATGGAGCATGTCATGGGGCCATATATGTGGAGCATGTCATGGGGCCATATATGAGGAGCATGTCATGGGGCCATATATGTGGAGCATGTCATGGGGCCATATATGAGGAGCATCTCATGGGGCCATATATGAAAAGCATCTTATGGGGCCCTAATGTGTGGAGCATGTCATGGGGCCACAATGTATGGAGCATCTCATGGGGCCATAATGTATGGAGCGTCTTATGGGGCCATTATTAACCTTTGTGCAGCATTGTATGGGGCATATTTTAATATGGAGCATCTTATGGGGCCCATCATGAACTGCATGGAGCATTATATGGGGCTCCTGATTCAATATGGATATTCAAAAACAGTTAACCTACTGATGTCTCAATTAATTTTACTTTTATTGATATCTATTTTTATTTTTGACGTTAACCGGTAGCTGCTGCATTTCCCACCCTAGGCTTATACTCGAGTCAATAAGTTTTCCCATTTTTTTGTGGCAAAATTAGGGGGGTCGGCTTATACTCGGGTCGGCTTATACTCGAGTATATACGGTAACTTAAAAAACTGAAGCAGATAATCCATTCTATCTTCCAAAGTGGCAATTAAGAAAGCTTTGTGATACCCCTGTCATCCTGATCCTACCTGTGCCTGGCAGTCACAGGCCTCCTGCTGTTTGTTGACCTTGGTTTGCTATGATGGTGACTACTTGTGTCTATTCTTTTAGCTTTATGTTAATAACTACACTTCACATGCAGCCCAGCACTTTGTCTCTTTGTCCACCATTCAGATTCAGAATGGGCCTTTGCTCTGGACCCAAGTACGCAAGTATGGACCCAGTAATTGTGTTATGGGTTTTTGCACTTGACTATCAGTGTCAGTCTCATGAACATATAATAAAGTGTGCATGCTAGACCACTGTCTAGGGACTAAGGGACTAAGACACCCTTTCTCATAAACACTGAGGGTCTCAGAGGTGGGACCATTGGCAGTCACCTATGCAGTGGAAATATGACAAGTTTGCTATTGTGGAATAACCCCTTTAATGGAAAGGGTTAAGTGGAAGTGCAATTACCTCTTTATCACATCTTTGAGAAGGGCACTAGTGTAAATCAAAGCACTCCTGGTCACATGATCTCAGTCTGAATATCCCCTGACTTCCTGTGATCTCACATCATTTTCTCCTTGACTTGCTGGCTCTGAAACGCGACTTGATATCACAATCATATGGCTTTTCATGCTGACAGAGCATTTAGCAGCGCTCACACTGCTCCTGTGACTGATGCTGCAGCTCCTCCTTGCATCTGCATATATACGAGATGTACGCACCCTCCTGTATTTCCTCTATAACATGAATACATTCATGCCTCTCTCCCACCTCATCCGTCCACCCATCCTGGGGTTTGGCAAAGCCCCTAACCAGGTATCGATGCTTATAAATACAGACATGCACCCTAATTATAGTAGTAAAGGGGAACTTTAGCAGATGACCAAGCAGTTACTGAAAAAAAATTCCTGTGCGATCAAGTACTGATCTACCTGTAACTGATGAGGTTTTTCGTCATTTTTTTTTTTGGGGGGGCCCTCAGGTAGCTGCGTTGATCTTCCTGGAGTCTGTGACCACCAATGCCCCCCTTTTAATATCCTCCTTCCAAAGATTGAAGGTTGTAGGATTTATATAAATACTCTTTGTAAATTTATTTCCCCCTGTTGTAAGGTTTATAAACCTATGATCAAGGTACCTGAGGGGTTAAAATTCCAGGGAACTGTTTACATTCATTTATTTGCATGATCACAACGTCTCTTACTTTTTCTGGAGGCGGGGTTTTCTCCCCTCCGGACCGGAAGTGACGTTTGCGTGTCACTCTGCCCTTCACGCCGACATGTTTGGGGGCGTTCTGATTTGTGAATCACGTGATCGCCTGGAAACCGGATATCGCGCTCCACTGCGGGTGAGTCATGTGGGACATGTGGTAGATGTGGCGCCCTATTTAAAAGTAATGGGCTATGCGCGGGGCAACCGTCCCTCCGGTGTGTTGGTTGATGGATCACACACACCTTACTCTATGAAGTGGCCTCTCCCCTGATGACTGGGCCACAAGAAACGCGTAGGGAGAATTCACAATGAGGGAGGATTCGACTACTGTTAGGATGAAACCCGGAGGAATGAGACTTTGAATGGGCATGCAGAGGGCCTCCTCATACGTACGGGTATCGCCATCCTACTATAGGCTGTGAAGCAAGGAGCTTACATCTTGGGTGAGACCGTTCCTGCATTTAAGCAGTAATTGTTACCGCCTTCTATTTTGGCCTGCTTTAAAGCTTGTTGTGTTTGCAGGCTGTGGAGAAAGCAAACACCTAAGGGTATTGTTTACATGGTGTGAGCTTCCATGAGAAAAAGGTGTATAGTTGTTCACCGTGCTAGAGCTTTGCAGCGCTCGCTGGGAGCATCTGATAGTATTTGTACGTTGTGTGTTATGCTTTGGGTATTTATGCTTTGGGTATTTTTGTTTGTTTTTTGAACCTGAGGGTTCTTTTAATAGATTTAATTAAAAGTTATTTTTTAACTACAGTCCTACCTTGCTACATATACTTCATGAACTGATTGGTGGTATTATATCATTAGGTATTTTATTCCAGCAGCAGGGCTTAAATCAGTGAAAAAGATACAATCAATTTATGGATCTAGACAATGTTCACAAATCATCATTATTAGTTTTAGAAGTAGATTGAGATGGAAGAGTGAAAAATTCAAATCATCATTATTAGTTTTAGAAGTAGATTGAGATGGAAGAGTGACAAATATCTTTATAGATCCTAGGAAACCACTGGTGCTTATGGATCAGATATTAGCAACATGTTTGTGGCGGTGGAGATCTTGGAGGTTCAACAGTTGCCTCTGGGACCACGGGAGTATAATTATACCCCGGCTCAATACCTTAACAATTACAATCTACTAGAAAAAATAATAAAGGATGCGTGATATGTGGTTACTAAAGATGTAATTGGGACAAAATGTAAAAATTAAATGCATGAGGAAATCCATGAATTACTATTTTCATCTTCTATGAAAGAGAAATTCCAGAAAAACTATTTGCTTTAGATAAAGCATAGTGGCATTCACATTGACAAGGCAGTAATGACAAAACACATTAACACTTAGTGACAGCAGATTTTGTAATTGCGTTAACAAAGACCAAATTAATAAAGACATTTTTATCAAAGCACTAGGGGTTTTCCAATTTGTGGGATACAGCATCCTGTCTAAATGCTTGGGCTCTGAGTCAGTGATCAAATGTCAGCAGAACACAATTTCCTTATTGTAAGATCCTGCTTTATAATTTGAAAACATCACATAATACAGAACATGCCCAAAACGCTTATGCATCTTTTGGGCTTTCCGTTGCTTTTGTGTTTTAATGTCACGTTATTATTTGAAAAAACAAATGACAGTATGCATGAGGAAAGTAAATTAAACATTTATTCAGCAATGTACTGAATGGCCAAATTCTTGCCAAGTCTAAAGATTTTATGATATTACTTATCCAGGGTTAGACCATAAGCAAATAATTAAAACAAATGTGTCATCTGAAAACACCTATGGTTTAAACCAGGTATTTACATTAGCTGTATTTTAAAAAAAAGTTTGGTTATGTTTGTTTTTATTTTATCATATCACGATCTGTATACAAAAAAAGAAATATTTTAAATTTTTACACATTTTTTTCTTGCAGGAAATTCACATCCAGTATATTTAAGCAGTAATAGACTGACTAATATGATATAGTTGGTATCAAAGCATTTAATCAATATTTTCAAAGTCAATAAGGTTATTTACTGTGTCTAGAAATGTGTTATCCTTCACTGTAACACTGTCTATGATGATAATGAGACTTCTGAAAAGAACAGGAAGTATGACGCTAAACTTCAGGATGGCAAATTTCCAACGGATGACAGATGATCTTAGTGCAATCTACTGGGATGATATCCTAAGACCTAAAAATACACAAAGAAAATGGGAGACGTTTATTAGCATTATCCTGGATAGGACCTGTGCACAGTATATACCGTATGGGAATAAACATACTAGAAATAGGAGGAAACCAATATGGCTAAATAGAGCTGTAAGGGGCGCAATAAGTGACAAAAAGAAAGCATTTAGAGAATTAAAGGAAGTAGGTAGTGATGAGGCATTAAATAAATACATAAAATTAAATAAATTCTGTAAAAAGCAAATCAAGGCAGCAAAGATTGAGACAGAGAGACTCATTGCCAGAGAGAGTAAAAATAATCCCAAAATATTCTTTAACTACTTAAATAGTAAGAAACTAAAAACTGATAGTGTTGGCCCCCTTAAAAATAGTCTGGGTGAAATGATGGATGAGGATGAGGAAAAGCCAAATGACTTTTTTTCATCAGTATTTACACAAGAAAATTCCATGGCAGGCAATATGATCAGTGATAACAAAAATTCCCCATTAAGTGTCACCTGCTTAACCCAGAAGGAAGTACGGCGGCGTCTAAAAATCACTAAAATTGACAAATCTCCGGCCCGGATGGGATACACCCCCGAGTACTGCAGGAACTAAGTACAGTCATTGATAGACCATTATTTTTAATCTTTAAAGAGTCCATAATAACAGGGTCTGTACCACAGGACCGGCGTATAGCAAATGTGGTGCCAATATTCAAAAAGGGGACAAAAACTGAACTCGGAAATTATAGGCCAGTAAGCTTAACCTCTACTGTGGGTAAAATCCTGGAGGGCATTCTAAGGGATGCTATACTGGAGTATCTGAAGAGGAATAACCTCATGACCCAAAACCAACATGGGTTTGCTAGGGACCATTCCTGTCAGACTAATCTGATCAATTTCTATGAAGAGGTAAGTTCCGGACTGGACCAAGGGAACCCAGTGGACGTAGTGTTTATGGAGTTTTCAAAAGCTTTTGATACTGTGCCACACAAAAGGTTGATACATAAAATGAGAATAATGGGGATAGGGGAAAATATGTGTAAGTGGGTTAAGAGCTGGCTCAGCGATAGGAAACAAAGGGTGGTTATTAATGGAGCACACTCGGACTGGGTCGCGGTTAGCAGTGGGGTACCACAGGGGTCAGTATTGGGCTCTCTTCTTTTTAACATATTTATTAATGACCTTGTAGGGGGCATACAGAGCAGAATTTCAATATTTGCAGATGACACTAAACTCTGCAGGGTAATCAATACAGAGGAGGACAATTTTATATTACAGGATGATTTATGTAAACTAGAAGCTTGGGCTGATAAATGGCAAATAAGCTTTAATGGAGATAAATGTAAGGTCATGTACTTGGGTAGAAGTAATAAGATGAATAACTATGTGCTTAATTCTAAAACTCTGGGCAAAACCGTCAATGAAAAAGACCTGGGAGTATGGGTGGATGACAAACTCACATTTAGTGGCCAGTGTCAGGCAGCTGCTACAAAGGCAAATAAAATAATGGGATGCATTCAAAGAGGCATAGATGCTGATGAGGAGTACATAATTTTACCTCTATACAAGTCACTAGTTCGACCACACTTAGAATACTGTGTACAGTTATGGTCTCTGGTGTATAAGAAAGACATAGCTGAACTGGAGCTGGTGCAGAGAAGAGCGACCAAGGTTATTAGAGGACTGGGGGGTCTGCAATACCAAGGTAAGTTATTACACTTGGGGCTATTTAGTTTGGAAAAACGAAGGCTAAGGAGTGATCTTATGTTAATGTATAAATATATGAGGGGACAGTACAAAGACCTTTCTGATGATCTTTTTAATCATAGGCCTGAGAAAGGGACAAGGGGGCATCCTCTACGTCTGGAGGAAAGAAGGTTTAAGCATAATAACAGACGCGGATTCTTTACTGTAAGAGCAGTGAGACTATGGAACTCTCTGCCATATGATGTTGTAATGAGTGAATCATTACTTAAATTTAAGATGGGACTGGATGCCTTTCTTGAAAAGTATAATGTTACAGGGTATATATACTAGATTCCTTGTTAGAGTGTTGATCCAGTTAACTAGTCGTATGTGGAGTCGGGAAGTAATTTTTTTCCCCCGTGTGGAGCTTACTCATTGCTACATGTTTTTTTTTGCCTTCCTCTGGATCAACATGTTAGGGCATGTTAGGTTAGGCTATGGGTTGAACTAGATGGACTTAAAGTCTTCCTTCAACCTTAATAACTATGTTAAATGTATCCCCAGTAGTGTTGAGCGATACCTTCCGATATTTGAAAGTATCGGTATCGGATGATATCGGCTGATATCCGAAAAATATCGGATATCGCCGATACCGATACCCGATACCAATACAAGTCAATGGGACACAAGTATCGGAACGTATCCTGGATGGTTCCCAGGGTCTGAAGGAGAGGAAACTCTCCTTCAGGCCCTGGGATCCATATTCATGTGTAAAATAAAGAATAAAAAAAAAAATAGGGATATACTCACCCTCTGACGCGCCCTGGTAGTAACCGCTGTAATCGGCAGCCTCCGTTCCTAAGAATGAGCGAGTGAAAGACCTGCAATGACGTCGCGGCTTGTGATTGGTCGCGTGACCGCTCATGTGACTGCTCACGCGACCAATCACAAGCCGCGACGTCATCACAGGTCCTTCACTCGCTCATTCTTAGGAACGGAGGCTGCCTGTTGCACGTCTGAGGTCCAGGCTCCGTCGGAGGGGTGAGTATATCCATATTTTTTATTTTTATTCTTTATTTTTTACATGAATATGGATCCCAGGGCCTGAAGGAGAGTCTCCTCTCCTCCAGACCCTGGGAACCATACACTGGGAACTTCCGATTCCGATATCACAAAAATATCGGAACTCGGTATCGGAATTCCAATACCGCAAATATCGGCCGATACCCGATACTTGCGGTATCGGAATGCTCAACACTAATCCCCAGTGGTTAGTGAAAATTGCAAGAACTCTATTTTTTCTAAGATTGACTGTGGTATGAAAAAATTGCCATGAACAGACTGGAATTTCCATTCTATCAATGAATGACAGCTGTTTCTGTTATGTCTTATATAGAGATCGGTGAGTGTGCTCGGCACTGCTCATTACTTGATCGAGCATTAGGATGCTCCTGTCACGGGTGTGTCAGAGGCTGCAGACAGTCACATTGCATCTAGCTGCAGAAGGTCTCAGCAGTTGGCTTTGCAGACTCCTTCCTAGTTCTAACTTTAGGACCCAGTGGCAACTTCCCCGGCCCTAGCTTGCTACTAGCAGTTGCGTTTGATATTTCTATTTCCTGTTCTCTGTTGCGGCTTGAAGCTATTGCATTCGGCTATCTTCTTCCTTGTTGTTGCTGGAGGATGTCTGTGTTTCTCTCTGAGTCTACTCAAGCTAAGTGTTCCCCCTTGTTTGTGTATCCCATCTGTCTTTAGCAGTAGTGGGGATTGACTAGTGTGCTTCCAGTCCTTCACAGTGCAGGGCTTAGGATAGGTTCACATTAGCGTTTATGTGACCAGTGTATCATCAGCATGTGCAAACGCATGCCAAAATGCATGCAAACGCATGTTTATGCTGTTTTTTTTTTATCTGCATGATCTTACGCATGACGGCAAAAAAATGCGGTGTGTGCATGCGTTTGTATGCATTTTTGCATGCGTTTGCGTTGTTTATACGCATGCTTACGGTATTTCCCAATGGGCGTGGCTTATGGGATTTCTATATATAGACCCGGCACAGATGAAATCCTCTTCTTTTGATGCTGTATCCTGCTGCAAGATGGATCTTAGTGTGGAGAGCTTCAATCTGAATCTGTATTTATCATTGAAATTGGCTTTAGCTTTTGCTGTGGCTTATGAAGAAGAAAAAAGAGCCATGGAGCCTACCACTCATTGTTCAATGAACTTTGTGAAAACCCGCAAACGTTTTTGAATACACAAGGATGTTGCAACAGAGCTTCGAAGAAATGCTGCATGGTGTGCGAGGATCCATAACCAGGCAGGACACACAACTACATAGAGCAATTCTTGCTGAGGAACGTCTGTTGGTGACCCTAAGGTACGTCATTTTGAAAAATAAACACCTATAATTAATATTCTTGTTATAAAAGCCATGTACTGATTTTTTTTCCGCATTTTCTTTTTTTCCCCACAGATTCTTGGCTACCGGAGAGACCTTAAGATCTTTACATTTTCAATTTTGGATTGGACTATCCACCTTTTCTGGGATTGTTGGAGACACCTGCCGTGCATTGTGTGATGTTCTGAGTGCAGAACTCCTCCCCCAACCGCAACTGAACTTTGGCTGAAAAATGAAGAAAAATTCAAGGAAATTTGTAATTCTCCCAACTTTGTGGGGGCTGTGGATGGCAAACACATTCGGATTCTTAAACCTGACGGAAGTGGATCTGAGTACTTCTGAGTACTTCAATTATAAAAAATACTTTTCCATTGTTCTAATGGTGATTGCGGATGCTGAATGTCGATTTGTCGCCATTGACGTTGGCTCATTTGGATGAGGAAATGACTCACAGACTTTCAAAACTCTGACATTGGACAATGTTTGTATGCTAATAATTTCAATTTTCCACCACTAGGGTTGAGCGACTTTCATTTTTTTAAGATCGAGTAGGGTTTTGGGAAACCCGATTTTGTCCAGAGTCGAGTCGAGTGCAGTCGGCCGAATATCGCTAAAAGTCGGGGATCGACCGAAACACGAAACCCAATGCAAGTCAATGGGGAAGCATAGTCGGCAGTGAGTGGAGGCCAGGAAAACACCTACAGTGCCCATTTTAATGCCAAAAACATCCATTCTTGTTTCTGAAGCTTGCCAATCTTAATTAACTGTATAATAATAGTTGGGCATAGGGAATTGGGGGAAAGTTGTGGGGGGAGTAGGGCTGGCTCAAGTTTTTCGTGGGCCCAGGAAATGCGGACTACGTCACGGCGGTGTTGCAGGGAAAGGTAAGTATTTAAACGTTGCAAGTGCTGTGATCCTGAGCAAGCAGGGGGGGGCCCACTCGTTCGCATTGCCACTGGCACAGGGCCCCTCAAAGTACGGCGGTGTGTTTGCATGGCGGGGGCGCCTCCCACCAGCAGCGACACTTTTGCGTACTCTGAGGGGCCCTGTGCCAGTGACGTCGCCAACGAGTATGCCCCCCCACCTGATGAAGGAACCTGCACTTTCATCTGCACCTTCCTCTTTGTCCCTGTGTAAGGTGGTATAACATGCGGGAAGGGGAACCTTACTTTCAGCAGGGTCAGATTCTGGCTGTGTAGAGTACAAGGGGAATGTAGTGGTCTAGGTCAATGTACCAGCAGACTCATTTAGCAGTGGCTGGGCAATGGGCAGGATGAGGAGGAAACAGATATAGGGCCAAAGAATAAAGTAGGCTACATGCAGTTCAAAATTGGTAACAGGACTAAACAGGCGGCATTGCTTTGTTCAGTGGAGTAGCAAACCCAAGAGCAGCAGACACTGTTTCAAGGGCCTAACCACACTAGTAGGCCAAATGCAGTTTAATATCTGATAGTATAGGGCGAAAGCCAGAATGTGGAAGCTCAGCTTTGTTCAGTTGAGGACAACACCAGGGAGGGGCAGACACCTTTAGTAGGCCGGAAAAGCCTATTGCATTTTTTAAAATGGTAATTTGGAGCAGAAGGTTGAAGCTCAGCTTTATTTAGTTGAGGACAACACCAGGCAGGGGCACACAGACAGACACCTTTAGTAGGCCGGAAAAGCCTATTGCATTTTTTAAAATGGTAATTTGGAGCAGAAGGTTGAAGCTCAGCTTTATTTAGTTGAGGGCAACACCAGGGAGGGGCAGAAGCCGTTAGTAGGCCCTAACCACCATTTTTTTTTTTTAAAACCACTTAATGAGAGCCGGAAGGTTGAAGCTCAGCTTTATTTAGTTGAGGACAACACCAGGCAGGGGCACACAGACAGACACCTTTAGTAGGCCGGAAAAGCCTATTGCATTTTTTAAAATGGTAATTTGGAGCAGAAGGTTGAAGCTCAGCTTTATTTAGTTGAGGGCAACACCAGGGAGGGGCAGAAGCCGTTAGTAGGCCCTAACCACCATTTTTTTTTTTTAAAACCACTTAATGAGAGCCGGAAGGTTGAAGCTCAGCTTTATTTAGTTGAGGACAACACCAGGCAGGGGCACACAAACAGACACCTTTAGTAGGCCGGAAAAGCCTATTGCATTTTTTAAAATGGTAATTTGGAGCAGAAGGTTGAAGCTCAGCTTTATTTAGTTGAGGGCAACAACAGGGAGGGGCAGAAGCCGTTAGTAGGCCCTAACCACCATTTTTTTTTTTTAAAACCACTTAATGAGAGCCGGAAGGTTGAAGCTCAGCTTTATTTAGTTGAGGACAACACCAGGCAGGGGCACACAGACAGACACCTTTAGTAGGCCGGAAAAGCCTATTGCATTTTTTAAAATGGTAATTTGGAGCAGAAGGTTGAAGCTCAGCTTTATTTAGTTGAGGACAACACCAGGCAGGGGCACACAGACAGACACCTTTAGTAGGCCGGAAAAGCCTATTGCATTTTTTAAAATGGTAATTTGGAGCAGAAGGTTGAAGCTCAGCTTTATTTAGTTGAGGACAACACCAGGGAGGGGCAGAAGCCGTTAGTAGGCCCTAACCACCATTTTTTTTTTTTTTTTTAAAACCACTTAATGAGAGCCGGAAGGTTGAAGCTCAGCTTTATTTAGTTGAGGACAACACCAGGCAGGGGCACACAGACAGACACCTTTAGTAGGCCGGAAAAGCCTATTGCATTTTTTAAAATGGTAATTTGGAGCAGAAGGTTGAAGCTCAGCTTTATTTAGTTGAGGACAACACCAGGGAGGGGCAGAAGCCGTTAGTAGGCCCTAACCACCATTTTTTTTTTTAAAACCACTTAATGAGAGCCGGAAGGTTGAAGCTCAGCTTTATTTAGTTGAGGACAACACCAGGCAGGGGCACACAGACAGACACCTTTAGTAGGCCGGAAAAGCCTATTGCATTTTTTAAAATGGTAATTTGGAGCAGAAGGTTGAAGCTCAGCTTTATTTAGTTGAGGACAACACCAGGCAGGGGCACACAGACAGACACCTTTAGTAGGCCGGAAAAGCCTATTGCATTTTTTAAAATGGTAATTTGGAGCAGAAGGTTGAAGCTCAGCTTTATTTAGTTGAGGACAACACCAGGGAGGGGCAGAAGCCGTTAGTAGGCCCTAACCACCATTTTTTTTTTTTTTTTAAAACCACTTAATGAGAGCCGGAAGGTTGAAGCTCAGCTTTATTTAGTTGAGGACAACACCAGGCAGGGGCACACAGACAGACACCTTTAGTAGGCCGGAAAAGCCTATTGCATTTTTTAAAATGGTAATTTGGAGCAGAAGGTTGAAGCTCAGCTTTATTTAGTTGAGGACAACACCAGGGAGGGGCAGAAGCCGTTAGTAGGCCCTAACCACCATTTTTTTTTTTAAAACCACTTAATGAGAGCCGGAAGGTTGAAGCTCAGCTTTATTTAGTTGAGGACAACACCAGGCAGGGGCACACAGACAGACACCTTTAGTAGGCCGGAAAAGCCTATTGCATTTTTTAAAATGGTAATTTGGAGCAGAAGGTTGAAGCTCAGCTTTATTTAGTTGAGGACAACACCAGGCAGGGGCACACAGACAGACACCTTTAGTAGGCCGGAAAAGCCTATTGCATTTTTTAAAA
This sequence comes from Ranitomeya variabilis, assembly GCF_051348905.1. Lineage (NCBI taxonomy): Eukaryota > Metazoa > Chordata > Amphibia > Anura > Dendrobatidae > Ranitomeya > Ranitomeya variabilis. The sequence goes on along the minus strand of NW_027508192.1, from coordinate 416,204 downwards.
TGGTAATTTGGAGCAGAGGGTTGAAGCTCAGCTTTATTTAGTTGAGGACAACACCAGGGAGGGGCAGAAGCCGTTAGTAGGCCCTAACCACCATTTTTTTTTTTTAAAACCACTTAATGAGAGCCGGAAGGTTGAAGCTCAGCTTTATTTAGTTGAGGACAACACCAGGCAGGGGCACACAGACAGACACCTTTAGTAGGCCGGAAAAGCCTATTGCATTTTTTAAAATGGTAATTTGGAGCAGAAGGTTGAAGCTCAGCTTTATTTAGTTGAGGACAACACCAGGGAGGGGCAGAAGCCGTTAGTAGGCCCTAACCACCATTTTTTTTTTTTAAAACCACTTAATGAGAGCCGGAAGGTTGAAGCTCAGCTTTATTTAGTTGAGGACAACACCAGGGAGGGGCAGAAGCCGTTAGTAGGCCCTAACCACCATTTTTTTTTTTTAAAACCACTTAATGAGAGCCGGAAGGTTGAAGCTCAGCTTTATTTAGTTGAGGACAACACCAGGCAGGGGCACACAGACAGACACCTTTAGTAGGCCGGAAAAGCCTATTGCATTTTTTAAAATGGTAATTTGGAGCAGAAGGTTGAAGCTCAGCTTTATTTAGTTGAGGACAACACCAGGGAGGGGCAGAAGCCGTTAGTAGGCCCTAACCACCATTTTTTTTTTTTAAAACCACTTAATGAGAGCCGGAAGGTTGAAGCTCAGCTTTATTTAGTTGAGGACAACACCAGGCAGGGGCACACAGACAGACACCTTTAGTAGGCCGGAAAAGCCTATTGCATTTTTTAAAATGGTAATTTGGAGCAGAAGGTTGAAGCTCAGCTTTATTTAGTTGAGGACAACACCAGGGAGGGGCAGAAGCCGTTAGTAGGCCCTAACCACCATTTTTTTTTTTTAAAACCACTTAATGAGAGCCGGAAGGTTGAAGCTCAGCTTTATTTAGTTGAGGACAACACCAGGCAGGGGCACACAGACAGACACCTTTAGTAGGCCGGAAAAGCCTATTGCATTTTTTAAAATGGTAATTTGGAGCAGAAGGTTGAAGCTCAGCTTTATTTAGTTGAGGACAACACCAGGGAGGGGCAGAAGCCGTTAGTAGGCCCTAACCAAAGTTGAAGGCCAAATGCAGTTTAATTTCTGATACTATAGGCCGAAAGCCAGAAGGTGGAAGCTCCGATTTAGACAGTGGAGGACAATTTGAATTAGGGACTGCAGACAGACTTAGTAGGCTGTCCCCTGTGGACCATGCATCCACCACATTAACCCATTGCGCCGTAATGGACACGTAATCTTCCGTGGCCATGCCTACAGGTCCATGCGTCTGTTGTCAGGTGCACCTTTGTACTCACAGATTGCCAGAGTGCATGGACAATGCGGTCTTCTACATGCTGGTGGAGGGTTGGGATGGCTTTTCTCGCAAAAGAAGTGTCGACTGGTTAGCTTGTAGCGTGGTACAGCGTAGTCCATCATGGCCTTATTAATAGTAAATAAAATATATAACTAGGCTCTATGAACTTTTAAATAGGTTCCAGGGGTACACGGGCAGCATTGGTGTGGTCAGTGGAGGAGTATTGCAAGTAGGGGCTGCAGACAGGCTATCAAAGGCCTAAAATAACAAACAGTAGGCAGTCATGGCAGTTTTACATCGGTTACGTGGATACACAGGCAGGCACTCCAGGCAGCATTGTGGTCAGTGGAGGAGTATTGCAAGTAGGGGCCGCAGACAGGCTATCAAAGGCCTAAAATAACAAACAATAGGCTCATTGCAGTTTTACAGCGGTTACATGGATAGACGGGCAGGCAGCTTGGTGGTGAGTGGAGGAGTATTTAAAGTAGGGACCGCAGACAGGCTATCAAAGGCCTAACATAACAAACAATAGGCTCATGGCAGTTTTACAGCGGTTACATGGATACACGGGCAGGCAGCTTGGTGGTCAGTGGAGGAGTATTTAAAGTAGGGACCGCAGACAGGCTTCAAAGGCCTAACATAAGAAAATGGGCTGGCTGTAGGCACTTTATAATTGGTTCCAGGGGTACACGGGCAGCAGTGGTCTGGCCAGTGGAGGACTAGTGGAAGGAGGGACCGCAGACAGGCTTCAAAGGCCTAACATAAAAAAATGGGCTGGCTGTAGGCACTTTATAATTGGTTCCAGGGGTACACGGGCAGCAGTGGTCTGGCCAGTGGAGGACTAGTGGAAGGAGGGACCGCAGACAGGCTTCAAAGGCCTAACATAAAAAAATGGGCTGGCTGTAGGCACTTTATAATTGGTTCCAGGGGTACACGGGCAGCAGTGGTCTGGCCAGTGGAGGACTAGTGGAAGGAGGGACCGCAGACAGGCTTCAAAGGCCTAACATAAAAAAATGGGCTGGCTGTAGGCACTTTATAATTGGTTCCAGGGGTACACGGGCAGCAGTGGTCTGGCCAGTGGAGGACTAGTGGAAGGAGGGACCGCAGACAGGCTTCAAAGGCCTAACATAAAAAAATGGGCTGGCTGTAGGCACTTTATAATTGGTTCCAGGGGTACACGGGCAGCAGTGGTCTGGCCAGTGGAGGACTAGTGGAAGGAGGGACCGCAGACAGGCTTCAAAGGCCTAACATAAAAAAATGGGCTGGCTGTAGGCACTTTATAATTGGTTCCAGGGGTACACGGGCAGCAGTGGTCTGGCCAGTGGAGGACTAGTGGAAGGAGGGACCGCAGACAGGCTTCAAAGGCCTAACATAAAAAAATGGGCTGGCTGTAGGCACTTTATAATTGGTTCCAGGGGTACACGGGCAGCAGTGGTCTGGCCAGTGGAGGACTAGTGGAAGGAGGGACCGCAGACAGGCTTCAAAGGCCTAACATAAAAAATGGGCTGGCTGTAGGCACTTTATAATTGGTTCCAGGGGTACACGGGCAGCAGTGGTCTGGTCAGTGGAGGACTAGTGGAAGGAGGGACCGCAGACAGGCTTCAAAGGCCTAACATAAAAAAATGGGCTGGCTGTAGGCACTTTATAATTGGTTCCAGGGGTACACGGGCAGCAGTGGTCTGGTCAGTGGAGGACTAGTGGAAAGAGGGACCGCAGACAGGCTTCAAAGGCCTAACATAAAAAAATGGGCTGGCTGTAGGCACTTTATAATTGGTTCCAGGGGTACACGGGCAGCAGTGGTCTGGTCAGTGGAGGACTAGTGGAAGGAGGGACCGCAGACAGGCTTCAAAGGCCTAACATAAAAAAATGGGCTGGCTGTAGGCACTTTATAATTGGTTCCAGGGGTACACGGGCAGCAGTGGTCTGGTCAGTGGAGGACTAGTGGAAGGAGGGACCGCAGACAGGCTTCAAAGGCCTAACATAAAAAAATGGGCTGGCTGTAGGCACTTTATAATTGGTTCCAGGGGTACACGGGCAGCAGTGGTCTGGTCAGTGGAGGACTAGTGGAAGGAGGGACCGCAGACAGGCTTCAAAGGCCTAACATAAAAAAATGGGCTGGCTGTAGGCACTTTATAATTGGTTCCAGGGGTACACGGGCAGCAGTGGTCTGGTCAGTGGAGGACTAGTGGAAGGAGGGACCGCAGACAGGCTTCAAAGGCCTAACATAAAAAAATGGGCTGGCTGTAGGCACTTTATAATTGGTTCCAGGGGTACACGGGCAGCAGTGGTCTGGTCAGTGGAGGACTAGTGGAAGGAGGGACCGCAGACAGGCTTCAAAGGCCTAAAATAACAAACAATAGGCTCATGGCAGTTTTACAGCGGTTACATGGATACACGGGCAGCTTGGTGGTGAGTGGAGGAGTAGTGCAAGGAGTGTCTGTCCCAGTACTCCCAAAATATAAATAGATGTTAATGTCTCGCAAAACAACCAAAACAAAAAAAAAGGTGGCATACTTAGGTACAGGGGTGGGCTCATCTGCTGAGTTTCTGACATAGTAATTTGGCAGTAACTATTTAATGGTGCCAATATAGGACACAGACACAGACTACTTTAAGTTGCATCATAGATGTCTACAAATTTGTATTGTCAGTGCCAGACATTGAATGATGTCAGCGAATAGACTAAAGATTGGTGGAGCTGTGCGACATAATTTTGCATGTGGTAGAGCACATTTTGAGCTGGGGTACGGGGGGAACTCTCTAGAGGCCGGCGGGACCGCCCCAGGGCCCCTCATGTTACAACGGTGTGTCTGACGTTGGGTGCGCACCACCACCGCCAGAGACACTACATTGTACTATGAGGGACCCAGTAGCAATGCCGTCAACCAAAAGCGAGCACACCCACCTCTTCAGACAAACAGCAGTCTCACGGGTGCTTGCGCCAAGTCGCGATACCACGGCCCCGTGTGGGGAGTTTGGCCATTTAGGGAGGTGTAAACATGTCGTATGCTGTACAATCAGCTGCAGCAAATTAGACATTAGAAAAGTAATTCACAGGCAAGAGCCTTTCATAGGAAAGCTAGGTGTCGGCCGGGCAAGGTGGGGCAAAAGATTTCGAAATCCAGTTGTGGTTCATTTTAATGAATGTTAGATCGTCAACATTTTGGGTAGCCAGACGAGTCCTTTTTTCGGTTAATATTGAACCTGCAGCACTGAATACTCTTTCTGATAGGACACTTGCTGCCGGGCAAGCAAGCTCTTGCAATGCATATTCTGCCAATTCTGGCCAGGTGTCTAATTTGGAGGCCCAGTAATCAAATGGGAATGACGGTTGAGGGAGAACATCGATAAGGGATGAAAAATAGTTAGTAACCATACTGGACAAATGTTGTCTCCTGTCACTTTCAATTGATGCAGCAGTACCTGTCCTGTCTGCGGTCATAGCAAAATCACTCCACAATCTGGTCAGAAAACCCCTCTGTCCAACGCCACTTCTGATGTGTGCACCCCTAACACTCCTAGTCTGCTGCCCCCTGGAGCTCGTGTGAGAACGATCACGTGCGCTGTGTGCTGGGAATGCCTGAAGCAAACGGTCAACAAGAGTTGATTGTTTGGTTGCTAATATTAGTTCCAAGTTCTCATGTGGCATAATATTTTGCAATTTGCCTTTATAGCGTGGATCAAGGAGGCAGGCCAACCAGTAATCGTCATCGTTCATCATTTTCGTAATGCGTGTGTCCCTTTTTAGGATACGTAAGGCATAATCCGCCATGTGGGCCAAAGTTCCAGTTGTCAAATCTCCGGTTGTGATTGGTTGAGGGGCAGTTGCAGGCAAATCTACGTCACTTGTGTCCCTCAAAAAACCAGAACCCGGCCGTGACACGCAACCAATTTCCTGTGCCCCCGGGAAAGGTTCGGCATTAAAAATATACTCATCCCCATCATCCTCCTCGTCCTCCACCTCCTCTTCGCCCGCTACCTCGTCCTGTACACTGCCCTGACCAGACAATGGCTGACTGTCATCAAGGCTTTCCTCTTCCTCTGGTGCAGACGCCTGCTCCTTTATGTGCGTCAAACTTTGCATCAGCAGACGCATTAGGGGGATGCTCATGCTTATTACGGCGTTGTCTGCACTAACCAGCCGTGTGCATTCCTCAAAACACTGAAGGACTTGACACATGTCTTGTATCTTAGACCACTGCACACCTGACAACTCCATGTCTGCCATCCTACTGCCTGCCCGTGTATCCTCCCACAAATAAATAACAGCACGCCTCTGTTCGCACAGTCTCTGAAGCATGTGCAGTGTTGAGTTCCACCTTGTTGCAACGTCTATGATTAGGCGATGCTGGGGAAGGTTCAAAGACCGCTGATAGGTCTGCATACGGCTGGCGTGTACAGGCGAACGTCGGATATGTGAGCAAAGTGCACGCACTTTGAGGAGCAGGTCGGAGAACCCAGGATAAGTTTTCAATAAGCACTGCACCACCAGGTTTAAGGTGTGAGCCAGGCAAGGAATGTGTTTCAGTTGGGAAAGGGAGATGGCAGCCATGAAATTCCTTCCGTTATCACTCACTACCTTGCCTGCCTCAAGATCTACTGTGCCCAGCCACGACTGCGTTTCTTGTTGCAAGAACTCGGACAGAACTTCCGCGGTGTGTCTGTTGTCGCCCAAGCACTTCATAGCCAATACAGCCTGCTGACGCTTGGCAGTAGCTGGCCCATAATGGGACAACTGGTGTGCAACAGTGTCATCTGCCGATGGAGTGGTTGGCAGACTGCGTTCTGTGGAAGAGCTGTAGCTTCTGCAGGAGGACGAGGAGGAGGAGGAGGAGGGGGTGCGAACGCCTACAGCCAACTGTTTCCTAGACCGTGGGCTAGGCACAACTGTCCCTAAATTGATGTCGCCTGTGGACCCTGCATCCACCACATTCACCCAGTGTGCCGTGATGGACACATAACGTCCCTGGCCATGCCTACTGGTCCATGCATCTGTAGTCAGGTGCACCTTTGTACTCACAGATTGCCTGAGTGCATGGACGATGCGCTGTTTAACATGCTGGTGCAGGGCTGGGATGGCTTTTCTGGAAAAAAAGTGTCGACTGGGTAGCTCGTATCGTGGTTCAGCGTACTCCATCAGGGCTTTGAAAGCTTCGCTTTCAACTAACCGGTAGGGCATCATCTCTAACGAGATTAGTCTAGCTATGTGGGCGTTAAAACACTGTGTACGCGGATGCGAGGATAAGTACTTCCTTTTTCTAACCAGAGTCTCATGTAGGGTGAGCTGGACTGGAGAGCTGGAGATCGTGGAACTTTCGGGTGTGCCGGTGTACATGGCAGACTGAGAGACGGTTGGAGACGGTATTGTTTCCGCCGGTGCCCTAGATGCAATATTTCCTCCTACAAAACTGGTGATTCCCTGACCCTGACTGCTTTTGGCTGGCAAAGAAACCTGCACAGATACTGCCGGTGGTGCGGAAAATGGTGGCCTTACAGTGACGGAAGGGATGTTGCGTTGCTGACTAGCTTCATTGGCCGAGGGTGCTACAACCTTGAGGGACGTTTGGTAGTTAGTCCAGGCTTGAAAATGCATGGTGGTTAAGAGTCTATGCATGCAACTAGTATTTAGACTTTTCAGATTCTGACCTCTGCTTAAGCTAGTTGAACATTTTTGACAGATGACTTTGCGCTGATCAGTTGGATGTTGTTTAAAAAAATGCCAGACTGCACTCTTCCTAGACTCGGATCCCTTTTCAGGGATTGCAGACTGAGCTTTAACCGGATGGCAACGCTGTGCTCCAACAGGTTTTGGCTTTGACACGCGTTTTGGGCCAGATACGGGCCCGGCAGATGGAACCTGTTGCGATGTTGATGCCTGCTGCGGCCCCTCCTCCACCTCCGCTTCTGAACTACTGCCGCCTGCACCCTGTTCCCCCAATGGCTGCCAATCGGGGTCAATAACTGGGTCATCTATTACCTCCTCTTCGAGCTCGTGTGCAACTTCGTCTGTGTCACTGTGTCGGTCGGTGGTATAGCGTTCGTGGCGGGGCAACATAGTCTCATCAGGGTCTGATTGTGGATCTGTACCCTGAGAGGGCAATGTGGTGGTCTGAGTCAAAGGAGCAGCATAGTACTCTGGCTGTGGCTGTGCATCAGTGCACTCCATGTCAGAATATACTTGTAATGGGCATGGCCTGTTAAATGTTTCACTTTCTAAGCCAGGGACGGTATGTGTAAAGAGCTCCATGGAGTGACCCGTTGTGTCGCCTGCTGCATCCTTCTCTCTTGTTGTAGTTTTTGCTGAGGAGGACAAGGAAGCGACTTGTCCCTGACCGTGAACATCCACAAGCGACGCGCTGCTTTTACATTTACCAGTTTCGGAAGAGGAGGCAAAAGAGCTAGAGGCTGAGTCTGCAATGTAAGCCAAAACTTGCTGTTGCTGCTCCGCCTTTAAAAGCGGTTTTCCTACTCCCAGAAAAGAGAGCGTTCGAGGCCTTGTGTAGCCTGACGACGAAACTGGCTCCACAGCTCCAGACTTAGGTGGAATATTTTTATCCCCACGACCACCTGATGCTCCACTACCACTACCATCATTACCAGCTGACAATGAACGCCCACGACGACCTCTTGCACCAGACTTCCTCATTGTTTTAAAATCTTAACCAAAGTAACTTTATTTGTTGCTGTCAAACAACTTACACGGTGAGCTATAACTTCAGTATGATTTCAATATCCCTTAACAGGTTGGTGAGACCACAAGGAAAATCAGGCACAATGTTACACACTCTGTTTTCTGTGGCACAAAATCACAGAGATGACACACTCGCAGGACTGTCACTCAAGCACTAATGTCAATATTAATCTCCCACTTAATTTTTTTTTTTTTTTTTCTCAGGGAGACTTTAGAAACCAAATAATATTAAAAAAAAAAAAAAAAAAAAAAGGCTTTCTATGGCCCACAATTAGAGAGAGAGAGGTGGCACACCCAGGAGTCAAGACTGGCGCACAAGCTGAAAGGGCAATATTACTCTCCCACTGTTTTTTTAAGTTTTTTTTTTATTTCAGGGAGACTTTAGAAACCAAATAATATTAAAAAAAAAAAAAATAACAATAGGCTTTCTATAGCCCACTGAATGAGAGAGAGAGGTGGCACACCCAGGAGTCAAGACTGGCACACAAGCTGAAAGGGCAATATTACTCTCCCACTGTTTTTTTATGTATTTTTTGTTTTTTAAGGGAGACTTTAGAAACCCAATAATATTTAAAAAAAAAAATAAATAGGCTTTCTATGGCCCACTGAATGAGAGGGAGAGAGGTGGCACACCCAGGAGTCAAGCCTGGCACACAAGCTGAAAGGGCAATATTACTCTCCCACTGTTTTTTTATGTATTTTTTGTTTTTTAAGGGAGACTTTAGAAACCCAATAATATTTAAAAAAATAAATAAATAGGCTTTCTATGGCCCACTGAATGAGAGGGAGAGAGGTGGCACACCCAGGAGTCAAGACTGGCACACAAGCTGAAAGGGCAATATTACTCTCCCACTGTTTTTTTATGTATTTTTTGTTTTTTAAGGGAGACTTTAGAAACCCAATAATATTTAAAAAAAAAATAAATAGGCTTTCTATGGCCCACTGAATGAGAGGGAGAGAGGTGGCACACCCAGGAGTCAAGACTGGCACACAAGCTGAAAGGGCAATATTACTCTCCCACTGTTTTTTTATGTTTTTTTTTTTTTTTCAGGGAGACTTTAGAAACCAAATAATATTAAAAAAACCAAAAAAAAAAAATAGCCTTTCTATGGCCCACTGAATGAGAGAGAGAGGTGGCACACCCAGGAGTCAAGACTGGCACACAAGCTGAAAGGACAATATTACTCTCCCACTGTTTTTTTATGTATTTTTTGTTTTTTAAGGGAGACTTTAGAAACCCAATAATATTTAAAAAAAAAAAAAATAGGCTTTCTATGGCCCACTGAATGAGAGGGAGAGAGGTGGCACACCCAGGAGTCAAGACTGGCACACAAGCTGAAAGGGCAATATTACTCTCCCACTGTTTTTTTATGTATTTTTTGTTTTTTAAGGGAGACTTTAGAAACCCAATAATATTTTAAAAAAAAAATAAATAGGCTTTCTATGGCCCACTGAATGAGAGGGAGAGAGGTGGCACACCCAGGAGTCAAGCCTGGCACACAAGCTGAAAGGGCAATATTACTCTCCCACTGTTTTTTTATGTATTTTTTGTTTTTTAAGGGAGACTTTAGAAACCCAATAATATTTAAAAAAAAAAATAAATAGGCTTTCTATGGCCCACTGAATGAGAGGGAGAGAGGTGGCACACCCAGGAGTCAAGACTGGCACACAAGCTGAAAGGGCAATATTACTCTCCCACTGTTTTTTTAGGTTTTTTTTTTTTTCAGGGAGACTTTAGAAACCAAATAATATTAAAAAAAAAAAAAAAAAAATAGGCTTTCTATAGCCCACTGAATGAGAGATAGCACACACAGCAGTGGCACACAAGCCCTGACTGAGGCCAATATTTTTCTCCCACTGATTGATGTAGTGTTTTTGTGTTGAGGTAGAATTTAGAACACAAATCACGGAAAAAATAAATAGGCTTTCTATGGCCCACTCAGTGAGAGATGGCACACACAGGGATGGCACTGTAGCAGAAATGCAAATCTTAATCTCCCACAAAAAAAAAAAAAAAAAAAAAACAGGGACTGTCCTACAATTACTATCTCCCTGCAGTAATCTAAGCCAGGTATGGCAGGCAGCAATAGGAGTGGACTGATGCACAAATTAAATAAAAAGTGTGGACAAACAAAAAAGATAGCTGTGCAGAAAGGAAGGAACAAGAGGATATGTGCTTTGAAAAAAGCAGTTGGTTTCCACAGTGGCGTACACACAGCAATACAGCTATCACGGAGCCTTCTAGGGCAGCCCAATGAGCTACAGCGCTGAGGGGAAAAAAAAAAAAAAATAGCTTCCACAGTCCCTGCACACCGAAGGTGGTGTTGGACAGTGGAAATCGCTGCAGCACAAGCGGTTTGGTGGTTAGTGGACCCTGCCTAACGCTCTCCCTGCTTCTGACGAAGCGGCAGCAACCTGTCCCTAAGCTCAGATCAGCAGCAGTAAGATGGCGGTCGGCGGGAACGCCCCTTTATAGCCCCTGTGACGCCGCAGACAGCAAGCCAATCACTGCAATGCCCTTCTCTAAGATGGTGGGGACCAGGATCTATGTCATCACGCTGCCCACACTCTGCGTTCACCTTCATTGGCTGAGAAATGGCGCTTTTCGCGTCATTGAAACGCGACTTTGGCGCGAAAGTCGCGTACCGCATGGCCGACAAGCACAGGGGTCGGATCGGGTTTCATGAGACGCCGACTTAGCCAAAAGTCGGCGACTTTTGAAAATGATCGACCCGTTTCGCTCAACCCTATCCACCACCACAACCTCTTCCGAACACTGAAGTACTGCCAATGCCAATGTTGTTGTTGGGGATGAGACGTTTCAAATGTGTGCCAACCTCATAAAACCATACTCAAGTTGGGACTTGAATCACAGCAAAAGGATTTTCAACTACAGACTGACAAGGGCACGAAGAACTGTGGAGTGTGCCTTTGGTTTGCTGGCAGCTAAACGGTGCATTTTGGGAACACGAATCAATCTTAAAATAGAGACAATTGTTGAGGTTGCAATCCCACTGCAAACTTGATGAACCTGTTAATACCACATTGCTGGATTATCATGCTCACCCTCTGAGGACTACAGTTGAAGTTGCCCAAATGAGGAATAAATTTGCTGCCTACTTTGTCTCTGATATTGGATGTGTGTCATGGCAAGATGAAATGGTTTAAGATGTAAATAAGTCATATGTACCTGTAATGTTATGTACCTGTACTTTTTTCTGACTGTTATATTGTCACCTTTAACCCCTTTCTGACATCTGACATACTATCCCGTCGAGGTGGGGTGGGCCCGTATGACCACCGACGGGATAGTACGTCATATGCGATCGGCCGCGCTCACGGGGGAGCGCGGCCGATCGCAGCCGGGTGTCAGCTGCCTATCGCAGCTGACATCCGGCACTATGTGCCAGGAGTGGTCACGGACCGCCCCCGGCACATTAACCCCCAGCACACCGCGATCAAACATGATCGCGGTGTACCGGCGGTACAGGGAAGCATCGCGCAGGGAGGGGGCTCCCTGCGGGCTTCCCTGAGACGATCGGTACAAGGTGATGTACTCACCTTGTACCGAGCGTCTTCTCCCTGCAGTCCCCGGATCCAAAATGGCCGCGGGGCTGCATCCGGGTCCTGCAGGGAGTACTTCCGGGTCAGGGTCCGGAGCCGGCTGCAGAGCAGCCTGCTCCGATGAAAGTAAGATCGCCCATCTGACAGAGTGCTGTGCAAACTGTCAGATGGGCGATCTGTGATGTCCCCCCCTGGGACAAAGTAAAAAAGTAAAAAAAAAAATTTCCACAAGTGTAAAAAAAAAAAAAAAAGAATTCCTAAATAAAGAAAAAAATATATATATTATTCCCATAAATACATTTCTTTATCTAAAAAAAACAAAAAGAAACAATAAAAGTACACATATTTAGTATCGCTGTGTCCGTAACGACCCCACCTATAAAACTGTCCCACTAGTTAACCCCTTCAGTGAACACCATAAGAAAAAAAAAAAAAACGAACCAAAAAACAACGCTTTATTATCATACCGCCGAACAAAAAGTGGAATAACACGCGATCAAAAAGACGGATATAAATAAGCATGGTACCGCTGAAAACGTCATCTTATCCTGCATAAAACGAGCCACCATACAGCATCATAAGCAAAAAAATAAAAAAGTTATAGTTCTCAGAATAAAGCGATACCAAAATAATTATTTTTTCTATAAAATAGCTTTTATCGTATAAAAGCGCCAAAACATAAAAAAATGATATAAATGAGGTATCGCTGTAATCGTACTGACCCGAAGAATAAAACTGCTTTATCAATTTTACCAAACATGGAACGGTATAAACGCCTCCCCCAAAAGAAATTCATGAATAGCTGGTTTTTGGTCATTCTGCCTCACAAAAATCGAAATAAAAAGTGATCAAAAACTGTCACGTGTCCGAAAATGTTACCAATAAAAACATTATCTCGTCCCGCAAAAAACATGACCTCACATAACTCTGTGGACCAAAATATGGAAAAATTATAGGTCTCAAAATGTGGTAACGCAAAAAATATTTTTGCAATAAAAAGCGTCTTTCAGTATGTGACGGCTGCCAATCATAAAAATCCGCTAAAAAACCCGCTATAAAAGTAAATCAAACCCCCCTTCATCACCCCCTTAGTTAGCGAAAAATAAAAAAAATTAAAAAATGTATTTATTTCCATTTTCCCATTAGGGCTAGGGTTAGGGTTAGGGCTAGGGTTAGGGTTAGGGCTAGGGTTAGGGTTAGGGCTAGGGTTAGGGTTAGAGCTAGGGTTAGGGCTAGGGTTAGGGCTAGGGTTAGGGTTAGGGCTAGGGTTAGAGCTAGGGTTAGGGCTAGGGTTAGGGCTAGGGCTAGGGTTAGGGTTAGAGCTAGGGTTAGGGCTAGGGTTAGGGTTAAAGCTAGGGTTAGGGTTAGGGCTAGGGTTAGGGCTAGGGTTGGGGCTAAAGTTAGGGTTAGGGTTGGGGCTAAAGTTAGGGTTAGGGTTGGGGCTAAAGTTAGGGTTAGGGTTTGGATTACATTTACGGTTGGGATTAGGGTTGGGATTAGAGTTAGGGGTGTGTCAGGGTTAGGGGTGTGGTTAGGGTTACCGTTGGGATTAGGGTTAGGGGTGTGTTTGGATTAGGGTTTCAGGTAGAATTGGGGGTTTCCACTGTTTAGGCACACCAGGGGCTCTCCAAATGCGACATGGCGTCTCAATTCCAGCCAATTCTGCGTTGAAAAAGTAAAACAGTGCTCCTTCCCTTCCGAGCTCTCCCGTGCACCCAAACAGGGGTTTACCCCAACATATGGGGTATCAGAGTACTCGGGACAAATTGGACAACAACTTTTGGGGACGAAGTTCTCTTGTTATCCTTGGTAAAATAAAAATTTGGGGGGCTAAAAATCATTTTTGTGGGAAAAAAAAGATTTTTTATTTTCACGGCTCTGCGTTGTAAACTGCAGTGAAACACTTGGGGGTTCAAAGTTCTCACAACACATCTAGATAAGTTCCGTAGGAGGTCTAGTTTCCAATATGGGGTCACTTGTGGGGGGTTTCTACTGTTTGGGTACATCAGGGGCTCTGCAAATGCAACGTGACGCCTGCAGACCAATCCATCTAAGTCTGCATTCCAAATGGCGCTCCTTCCCTTCCGAACTCTGCCATGCGCCCAAACAGTCGTTCCCCCTCACATATGGGGTATCAGCGTACTCAGGACAAATTGGACAACAACTTTTGGTATCCAATTTATCCTGTTACCCTTGTGAAAATACAAAACTGGAGGCTAAAAAATAATTTTTGTTAAAAAAAAAGGAATTTTTATTTTCACGGCTCTGCGTTATAAACTGTAGTGAAACACTTGGGGGTTCAAAGCTCTAAAAACACATCTAGATAAGTTCCTTAGGGGGTCTACCTTCCAAAATGGTGTCACTTGTGGGGGGTTTCAATGTATAGGCACATCAGGGGCTCTCCAAACGCAACATGGCGTCCCATCTTAATTCCAGTCAATTTTGCATTGAAAAGTAAAATGGCACTCCTTCCCTTCCGAGCTCTGCTATGCGCCCAAACAGTGGTTTACCCCCACATATGGGGTATCATCGTACTCAGGACAAATTGCACAACAACTTTTGTGGTCTAATTTCTTCTCTTACCCTTGGGAAAATAAAAAATTGGGGGCAAAAAGATCATTTTTGTGAAAAAAATATGATTTTTTATTTTTACGGCTCTGCATTATAAACTTCTGTGAAGCACTAGTTAGGTCAAAGTGCTCACCACATATCTAGGCAAGTTCCTTAAGGGGTCTAATTTCCAAAATGGTGTCACTTGTGGGGGGTTTCAATGTTTAGGCACATGAGGGGCTCTCCAAACCCAACATGGCGTCCCATCTCAATTCCAGTCAATTTTGCATTGAAAAGTCAAATGGCGCTCCTTCCCTTCCGAGCTCTGCCATGCGCCCAAACAATGGTTTACACCCACATATGGGGTATCAGCGTACTCAGGACAAATTGGACAACAACTTTTAGGGTCCAATTTATCCTGTTACCCTTGTGAAAATAAAAAATTGGGGGCGAAAAGATCATTTTTGTGAAAAAAATATGATTTTTTATTTTTATGGCTCTGCATTATAAACTTCTGTGAAGCACTTGGTGGGTCAAAGTGCTCACCACACATCTAGATAAGTTCCTTAGGGGGTCTACTTTCCAAAATGGTGTCACTTGTGGGGGGTTTCAATGTTTAGGCACATCAGGGGCTCTCCAAACGCAACATGGCGTCCCATCTCAATTCCAGTCAATTTTGCATTGAAAAGTAAAATGGTGCTCCTTTCCTTCCGAGCTCTGCCATGCGCCCAAACAGTGGTTTACCCCCACATATTGGGTATCAGCGTACTCAGGACAAATTGTACAACAACTTTTGTGGTCCATTTTCTCCTGTTACCCTTGGTAAAATAAAACAAATTGGAGCTGAAATAAATTTTGTGTGAAAAAAAGTTAAATGTTCATTTTTATTTAAACATTCCAAAAATTCCTGTGAACCACCTAAAGGGTTAATAAACTTCTTGAATGTGGTTTTGAGCACCTTGAGGGGTGCAGTTTTTAGAATGGTGTCACACTTGGTTATTTTCTATCATATTGACCCCTCAAAATGACTTCAAATGAGATGTGGTCCCAAAAAAAAAATGGTGTTGTAAAAATTAGAAATTTCTGGTCAACTTTTAACCCTTATAACTCCCTAACAAAAAAAAATTTTGTTTCCAAAATTGTGCTGATGTAAAGTAGGCATGTGGGGAATGTTACTTATTAAGTATTTTGCGTGACATATCTCTATGATTTAAGGGCATAAAAATTCAAATTTGGAAAATTGCAAAATTTTCTAAATTTTTGCCAAATTTCCGTTTTTTTCACAAATAAACGCAAAGTTATATCGAATAAATTTTACCACTACCATGAAGTACAATATGTCACAAGAAAACAATGTCAGAATTGCCAAGATCCGTTGAAAAGTTCCAGAGTTATAACCTCATAAAGGGACAGTGGTCAGAATTGTAAAAATTGGCCTGGTCATTAACGTGCAAACCACCCTTGGGGGTGAAGGGGTTAATGTAAGTTTAAAAATAAACCCTTTAACTGTAACACCCGTTAATACTTCACTCAACAATACACTCAACAATACACACATGTTTAAATAAAGAAAACACAGTGAGACAGTTATTGTGAATCAAAATAATTTTTATTAACAAAAATAAAAACAATTTTAAAATAAAAAAAAATTAAAATGTGATTATTTTCGGGTTCTGCGGGAGGGAGTGACATGGTGGACCTGGGGGTGTCGGGCTGTGATGGTAGGTAGGCTTGGAGTGGTTGGGGAAGTATTGGAAGTGGAAGTGGCAGACAATTGGAGGATTGGGTTGGAAACATTGACAGAGAACACATTGGGGGAAGAGGACACATTAGGAGTAGAAAACAAGTTTAGAAGGGATTGACACATTTGATGGGAAAGAACCAAGGCATGGTGTGGACAGACTAGAAATCAAAGACACATTTGGAGATGGGGGGTTAGTTAATGTTTTTTGACATTTTGACATTTCCTGGATTTGTTTTTGCTGCTTCCTTGGCCTTTTCCTTCATGTTGATGCATGGTGGGAGTAGAAGTCTAGGCTGCTGCACTCGACTGCATGGTAGAAGTGGAAGGCTGGGCTGCTGCACTCTGCGGCATGGTTGAAGGGGAAGGCTGGGATTTTGCAATTGGCTGCATGGTGTAGCTGGGTAGTGTTGGAATAGTCCTAATGTCTAGCGGTGGTTGTGGTGGTGGTGGATAGTGCCACTGATGCTGACCTGGAGCTTGTTGCCTTGTAGGGAAAGAACTTGGTGCCTGCTGCTGATATTGGGACCACTGCATGGCCTCGGTGTAAGCATCCTGACAGGCCTTCATCACATAGAGCTGGAGATAAGGACTAAAGTTTTCCATCACGCCCCGTTCTATAGCGGAAAAATAATGCTGCGCTGGTCTATTAAGGTCGGCCTCCAGGTGGTCAAGGCGTTTGTGGATGTCCTGGAAGTGTATTCAAGTGAGTGAACCCACTATCCATTCTTTCGACAACCGCCTTCATCCCAGCCTGGAAGACCGAGCTTAAGTGAATAAACTTGGACATGACTGACCCCTTACAGGCCCTCTGCCGCTGGCAAGCAGACCCAAGTAATGTAGTGGCAGAGGGCTGGGAGAGGGGAAAACCTGATGGACCGGCTTCCTGTTCCCCAGCCTGTGAAGCCTGCCTGGTTGCTCCATCGCTGGTGGATGATTGGGCCTGTTCGTTGGCTGGTCGATGAGGGGCCACTCAAACAGAGGACGATCTAGGTTCTGTGGTGCTGCACTAGGTTCTGTGTGGGAAAATAAATGAAAATCATTTGTAAACAAATTAAATGTTTAAATAATAGTAAGACACCAAAAAAGATACTCACTCTTGCTGAACAAGCGCAGACCTCAGAAAAAAAAGCAGCTGATGGTACTTATATTTTATGAATCATAGAATCATAGATTCATAGAATGGTAGAGTTGGAAGGGACCTCCTGGGTCATCTGGTACAACCCCCTGCCCAAAGCAGGATACACTCAATCATCCCAGACAGATGACTGTCCAGCCTCTGTTTGAAGACTTCCATTGAAGGAGAATTCACCACCTCTCGTGGCAGCCTGTTCCACTCATTGATCACCCTGTCAAAGAGTTTTTTCTAATATCTAATCTGTGTCTCCTCCTATTCAGTTTCATCCCATTGCTTCTAGTCCTTCCTTGTGCAAATGAGAATAACAATGATCCTTCTACAATGTGACAGCCCTTTGTAGACAGCTATTAACCCATTATCTACCAATGTCCTTTTTTTGGGACAACTAATCTTTAGCTTCTAGCAACTAAGATTTTATAATTTTTATAATTAGGTCCAAATTTTTGTGTTGTGTTTGTAAAATGATTGTTTTCAAAATAGGAAATCATGTCATTGTCATTTTTAATATTTAAATATTGGGACGCCATTTTCTGAAAAATCCGCACTTGTAAAAATTTTAATTTGGCAAGTAATGAGTTAAGTCTCCTCTCAGTCTTCTTTTCGAGCAGCACCACTTCAAACCCGAATCTCCTCTCTCATGTCCTTATTGAAGCGATCCTTCATCCAGCGCCAACAAACTTTTACTCTCTTCACTGTGAAGGGGGAAGAAAAAAAAATTATTTTAAAAAGACACCAACATTTGCAGGAAAAATGATGCGTAAAAGACCACATTGCAACACAAAATACATGATTTAACACATGTCTAGTATTGACAGTGAATACATACCAATCAGTAAATCAAATGTGATTACATAATCTGTGTCATGTCCACTTTCGGAAGCTTAGGTGGAGGACATGTTGGAAGAGCAGGCAGCAGTCAAGTGAAACACTAGAGAAAAAAAAGATGAATGTAAAAACTTGGTAGAAGTCAAACACAATGTAGCACACACACAAAAAAAATGGACACAAATACTTACATTACAAGCAGTATTCCAACAACACAGCAGTCAGGCAGCACCAGGACAGCAGCACCAGGAAGGCAGCAGCACCAGGAAGGCAGCAGCACCAGGACAGCAGCAACAGAAAGACGGCAGCAACAGGGCGGCGGCACCACCAGGAAGACGCCATCAGCAGAGCAGCAAACAGTCTACAAGGAAAAGAAAAAAATTAGTACAGAGTACACAGGACAGCAGCAACAGGACTGGCGCAGCAGAAAGTCTACAAGGAACCTGAAAAAAATAGTACAGAGTACAGACTGCAAAGAGAAGCAGATATTTTCAAAGCTTCTATACTTACATCCAGCAGCAACAGAAAGACAGCAGCAGCACCAGGAAGACGGCAGCAGCAACTGGATGGCAGCAGCACCAAGACGGCAGCAGCACTAGGATGGCAGCAACAGGATGGCAGCAACAGGACAGCAGCAACAGGACCGAAGCAGCATACAGTCTACAAGGAACAGAAAAAAATTAGTGCAAAGTACAGACTGCAAAGACAACACAGACATTTTAAAAGCTTCTATACTTACATCCAGAGTCTTGTCCTGAGTCTTGTGCTTCCATCCAGAGTCTTGGGAGTAATGGACTACCTGTCTCCAGACCCCCTTTTATACATCAGTGATTTTGCAGGTGGTAACAAAGTTTCCTGGACATGATTGGTGTGGAGTATGCATGCGTATGCATATCCTTGCGTACCAATGCTTTCCCATAGACAGTAATGCATTTTTTTGATGCAATCATCCGCAATTGTCCACATGCGGATGATTGCGCAATATTTGACGCCTCAAAAAAGGCAACATGTTGCGTTCGCTGGACACCACGAAATGACACATGCGTATGAATCCGCATGCGAACGCATGCAAAAACATGTCCCTTCGGGAACAATGTTAAAGATATGTATGCATGACGCATGCGGATGTATGCGGATCATACGCTGTGTGCAGAAACTCTAATGTGAACCCGGCCTTATCGTTAGGGTCAGGCAGGGATTAGGTATCCTGCTTGGAAAACCTATATAGGAACAATTGGGTAGACAGGGTGACGTTAGATCTGTCTAGGGGTCTCCACACCCCCAATCCCTAGGGTTTGGTTCCCTTTTTCTTATCCCTTCATGTTGCATTTAGTTTCCCTTCACTGTGCGTGACAGCTCACGCACGTTTGTTACTCAGCCAAGTATCGGGGGTGCTCGAGCGCAATGTTCGAGTCCCTGTCCCGCATTTTTTGTGGCTATTAGCCAATCAACATGTGGGGATTGCCTGCTTTATACAGTAATGCAATAGTCATATTGGGTGCTGGCATTATTGTGATTGTCCAGCCGCATCACATCATTGGGTTTATCTATGATCAGGGGACCCCAGTGCCGAGAGATGGGCGCAGGAAGCATTGAATATTTATTAAGCATTTATATCTGCTTAACTGGCAGATGAGTTATTTAAAAACAAATAAACACACACAAAAAAGTCCTTATTTAAAAAAGCACTCCCCAACAATTCCCCTCATTTACCCAATTATTAAAAAGTAAAGGCCCTGCGCATGTGTGACATAGTCCAATGCACCACGATCACTGTTCTGACATCCGCAGCATATGAAGCCTCATTCACAGAATGAAGCTTGATATGCTCCAGAAGCCGCTTGCGCTTCTTCCCCGGAAGAAGGCACAAAGCCGAAACGCGTGTGGGGGCTGTGGCACATTAGGTCTGAGGTAAAAACCATCATCACTTTTTGCTCTCAGGTTCCCTCCTTTATATAATATTCACTTATGATCTTATTGTGATTATTTCAATGACTTACTTGATAAATACAGCTCTGGCAAAAATTAAGAGACCACTGCAAAATGTTCAGTTTGTCTGATTTTTCTCTTTATAGGTATATTTTTTAGTAAAATGTAAATTGTTCTTTTATTCTATAAACTTCTGACAACATGTCTCCTAATTTCCAAGCAATAAATTTTGTATTTTTTTCTGACAAAGAAAAATGGTCAAAATTAATAAAAAAACCAGTGCTTTAAGACCTCAAGTAATGCAAAGAAAACAAGATTATAATCATTTAGAACCAACAATACTAATGTTTTAACTCAGGAAGAGTTCAGAAATCAATATTTTGTGGAATAACCATGATTTTTAATCACAGCTTTCATGCGTCTTGGCATGCTTTCCACCAGTCTTTCACATTGCTTCTGGTGCAAAAAATGTAAGCAGTTCTACTTTGTTTGATGGCTTGTGACTATCCATCATCCTCTTGATTACATTCCAGAGGTTTTCAATGGGGTTCAGGTCTGGAGATTGGGCTGCCCATGACAGGGTTTTGATGTGGAGGTCTCTTAATTTTTTCCAGAGCTGTATGTGAATGGTTTATGGTTTATTGAGGGATTTTGTATTTATGTTTGTGCCTCAGATGTGTGGTTCCACTCTTTTGTTTTTTTCATTGCCTGTTCACCCCTTTTCTTTTGCTCAGCATTTTACTGCATTTTTTACACTGTTTTAAAGATTTTGTCAATAAACACTAATTTATTATATTGTGGTTCTCTATGTGCATTTTTCTTATATATATTCTCATGCTCTGCTGCACTGGACCTTCTCTATGGTATATCTCCCTCTAGTGGTGACATAGAATTATGACACTTTGTCACAGTGTTTTTGTTATCTCCTTATATGCTCTTGGTGTTCAACATGTATGTGGGTTAGGTGTAAATGAGAATGAAAGCTCAACTGATCAAGCACCATCTCGTCCTGTCCAAAGACCACAAACATCTGCTATTGGCCGGCCTACTCGACTCCCTTTCTTTGGCAGTCACACAGCTGTACACCTTGCAGATGAGGCTGAGAAAGAGCATGTGCTCCAGTGGATGGAAAATACTGCACTCTTCCTTCACCTTAACATCACTCACAGTACAGTCCTCAGAGTTGGCACCCTAATCACCCTTGTTTCCCCCCGCATCAAAAAATTCCAAATGCCCAACTGACTGTGGGGAACCTCAAATTGGCCATTCTAAAGAGCTGTTTACACATTGTATTCCATGGACTTCAGTGGTCTGCTCTGAAGAATCAGAAAATCCAGAGGAGGAAAGCATCTGCACCGATGCCCAAAATGCTTTCATGTCATGGTGTCTGAGCAGAATCCAGATCCTCATCACCAGACGTTAACCATCAATGGTGGAGGGGATCCTAAGGTGACTCAGATACTAGAGGTTCAGGCAGACTGTACTGTGGTGTCAGGGCAGGAAGAGAAGGAGGATGACTCTCAGGGTGGGGAGTGTGAGAACAGAGTGTGAGAACATAGAGGATAACAACCCTCCATTCCAAATGGAGTGAGCCCAGAGGTATGTAGCAGAGAAGGTGGAGGAGTAGGAAGATGAGAAGGTTACGTTGCTTCTTCCAACACAGACACAAAAGGACGCGACCACAACAAGCACTGCACCCTCAGCCCCAAAACTGCCTGTGGCCAGCTCCGGTTGTGAGTGTTAAGTTCGCAGGGGCGGCAAGGGTTGCCTAGCCTGGGAATTTTTTGTGACCTCAAAGGATGATCCAACACAAAGCAAAAACTCAGTAGAGGCAAAAATTGTAATAATTTGACAACTACTGTACATGCATGAACCGGCACATGCGTAATCAACATGACTTTGTGTGGGAATCTCACTGTGCTAAAATGTTGACTAGCGGGCCTCTCCAACCCTGTGTCATCCCATGAACCTCATCTGCTCCTTCTTACTCTCCATCAACCTTTCAAGTGATCCCACAGAGTTCTTCGGATGCAGAAACTAAAATTGTTTACCCACCACAGTCGGGGTGAGTGAAAGCCGGTCAGCTGTTACGGAAGTAGACATGAATGCTGCTTTTGCATCACCTAGCACAACACATCTTTCTCAGTCCACCATAACATCTCTGTTTGTGCCTCACTCACAGTCCAGCAGTTTATTCTGTTCTCCGTTCTCCGCCCTCTCTCAGGACAGCAGCCAGGTCTTGGTTTTGCAGTTGTGGTCATGTAAAAGAATGTATCCTCCTACACATGGCAAAGTTAGGAGTTTAAACTCCACCATCTCCAATCTTTTGGCCACTGAAATACTGCCATTCCACCTGGTGGATACAGACGGTTTCTGAAAGCTGATGGCTGTCGCAGTCCCCCAGTACCATTTGCCCAGTCAACATTACTATCACCCGTTCCATGAAAAAATCTATATCTCCCAGGGTGCATTTCACCACTGACACCTGGACGAGCATACATGGGCAGGAGCATTACATCTTGCTGACTGAGCACTGGGTAACTCTGGTGGCGGTGGGGGCAGGCAGTCAAGGGGCTGCTCCACAAGTCTTTGAATCACCAGTGCTTGCGGGACAAACCTCTGTATCTAACAGTTCCTTCACTGCTTCTGCCTCCTCCACCTTGTCTACGGCCTTCACCTGTGCACTCAACTTCATCCTTATTCAGACACGTGTTTCAACAGTGCAGATAGAATCTCCCCCACCCCAGTACTGCACAATCATGGCTCACTGCAATCAGGCAGTGTTTAAATTAATATACCTTAGAAATCACAGTCACACAGTTCAAGAGTTGTGGACAGGTATTCATTCTGATTTAGTGCAATGGCTGCCTCTGCTAAACCTGGAGCCGATGAAGGCAGTGTGCAGTGACGTTGCAAACCTCATGGTGGCCCTACACTGTGGCAACCTCACCCACATGTATCGCATGGCTCACTTCCTCGACCTGGTGGTACAGCAATTTCTCCACCACTATCCCGGCCTGGATGCGCTGCTGCAGAAAGCACGGCCGCTGTGTGCTCTTTTCCGCCAATCACACCCCGCAGGTTATCGACTTTCATTGCTACAGATGCCTTTCGGCCTACAGGTTAACCATTTGATTAGTGATGTTCCGACACAGTGGAATTCCACTCTGCACATGTTGCAGCGGCTGCGACAGCAGAGACAAGCACTGCTGCAGTATGTCGTTTTGCATAGCCTCGGCCAATGCAGTCTGGACATTGTGCAAATCATGTTTGCGGAGTGGGCACAGATGACAGACCTCTGCAAACTTATGCACAATATTGAAATGCATACTAAGATGGCTAGCACTGACAATGCCATCATGAGCATCATTATTCCGGTTATCTACATGCTGACACACACTTTGATATTCCCAAAGAAAGAGTTGGAAGCAGAGAAGTATACGGAAGGGATAACAATATCTCAAATTTCCGGAATGTCATCTCACAGGCGGGTGCCATGGGAGGTTAGTAGTGTTGAGCGATACCGTCCGATACTTGAAAGTATCGGTATCGGAAAGTATCGGCCGATACCGGCAAAGTATCGGATCTAATCCGATACCGATACCCGATACCAATACAAGTCAATGGGACACCAAGTATCGGATGGTATCCTGTATGGTTCCCAGGGTCTGAAGGAGAAGAAACTCTCCTTCAGGCCGTGGGATCCATATCAATGTGTAAAAGAAAGAATTAAAATAAAAAATAGGGATATACTCACCCTCTGACGCGCCCTGGACTTTACCGCCGTAACCGGGAGCCGTTGTACCTAAGAATGCGCGCTTGAAGGGCCTCAGATGACGTCACGGTGCTCTGATTGGTCCGTAGCGGTCGCGTGACTGCTACGCGACCTATCACAAAGCCGTGACATCACCTAAGGTCTTTCAAGCGCTTGAAATACCTTAGAAGACGTCCGCAGCTTCTGATTGGTCGCGTAGCGGTCGCGTGACCGCTACGCGACCAATCACAAAGCCGAGACGTCACCTAAGGTCTTTCAAGCGCTTGAAAGACCTTAGGTGACGTCACGGCTTTGTGATTGGTCGCGTAGCGGTCACGCGACCGCTACGGACCAATCAGAGCGCCGTGACGTCATCTAAGGCCCTTCAAGCGCGCATTCTTAGGTACAACGGCTCCCGGTTACGGCGGTAAAGTCCAGGGGCCGCCGGAGAGGTGAGTATATCCCTATTTTTTATTTTAATTCTTTCTTTTACACATTGATATTAATCCCAATACTGATTCCCGATACCACAAAAGTATCGGATCTCGGTATCGGAATTCCGATACCGCAAGTATCAGCCGATACCCGATACTTGCGGTATCGGAATGCTCAACACTAGAGGTTAGCTTACAACGATTAAAGAGGCTCATGGTACCAGACAAAGTGTTAGTGGAGATGCAGGTGCCGAGGAACAAATTGAGGAGGACAAGGTGATGGGTGCGCAACAGTCAGGAGATGAAGAGAATAATGACATACTTTCTGTTTTCCGTGGTTGGTGGGAGGGGATGGAGGAAGCAACCTTGAATGTTACCCCACCACCAACACAGCATGGACTTGAACCTCATCGAAGTGCCTGACAAATGAGCGCCTTCTTGCTGCACCACTTTCAGCACGATGCATGTATTCTTAGGGTTAAAAATTGTGCTGACTGCTGGGTTGCCTCTCTGTTAGATCAACGGTACAAGAGTAAGTTTAGCAGGATGCTTCCCCCCCGGAAACGGATGCGCGCATACTGGAGTATCGAAATATGCTTGTAGACAATCTTAAAAGTGGTTTTCCCCAAGATAGCAGTGAGGCACACAGTGTGCATCCCAGTTGTAGACATCCAACCCTGAGAAAGTCAAGGCGTCATCGCCAAAACATTAGCAGCAGCAGTGTAAGTGGCATAAGCAATTTCTGTGAGCCATTTAACACATTTTTTCGACCAGCCTGTGCACTTGAAAAGAGTACAATTTGTTGTGAATGACTGGAGAGGATGGTGCAGGGGTATCTGGAGCTCAATATCAATGCCATCAGGGGGGTTTGGACCTTTTTACATTTTGGTCTTTAAAAATGGAAGAGTGGCCTGAGCTCACCTGTTACACCTTAGAGGTTTAGTCATGCCCGGCAGCCAGTGTTCTCACAGAACGTGTCTTCAGCGCTGCTGGAGGTGTCCTGATGGAAAAGCGCATCTGGCTGTCCCCTCAAAGTGCAGACCACCTAACTTTCAATAAAGTGAACAAGTCATGGTTTTCCAATAACTTTTGCACCCAGGTCGCAAACTGGGCAGATTAGGCGATGGTGTCGTTTTTTAGTGTCATTTATTGATCTTGCATTATTGCAGTCTGTGCCATCTTTGTTGTAGCTTCTGTGCCTTCTGTTGCTATTGCTGCTGATGTTACAATTTATTTTTGAAATGTGTAGACTCCAAGTTGGGTCTACATCTGGTGGATTGCCTGTTGTGAAGGTGTGTCCAATTAAACTGTTTCTATTCTGTGGAAATTGATGCCACTTTAGTGCTGTGTGTGACAATTATTGTTTGAAACGTGGAGACTCCAAGTTAGGTCTCCATCTGGTGGTTTGCCCTTGTAAGTAGGTCCCCCAGACAGGCAGGCTGGACTTACTTTCAGTCAACTACCTGTGTTACTTTCCTTACTTTTTCTACCAGTAGTAGTCTATGAAACTTATATTTGTGCCATCTGAGTGTGGCTGGAATAAAAAAAAACTGAAGGTGTTGCATGAGGTGTGAAGTCTCCCAGCTAAGAAGGCTAAAGGCCCCGTCTCACATAGCGAGATTGCTAGCGAGATCGCTGCTGAGTCACTAGTTTTGTGACGCAACAGCGACCTCAGTAGCGATCTCGCTATGTGTGACACGTACCAGCGATCAGGCCCCTGCTGTGAGATCGCTGGTCGTGTCGGAATGGCCTGGACCTTTTTTTGGTCGTTGAGGTCCCGCTGACATCGCTGAATCGGTGTGTGTGACACCGATCCAGCGATGTCTTCACTGGTAACCAGGGTAAACATCGGGTTACTAAGCGCAGGGCCGTGTTTACCCTGGTTACCAAAAAAAACAAACAGTACATACTCGCCTTTCGGTGTCCCTTGCCGTCTGCTTCCTGCTCTGACTGAGCCGCCGTACAGTGAGAGCAGAGCGCAGCGGTGACGTCACTGCTGTGATCTGCTCTCACTGTACGGCGGCTCAGTCAGAGCAGGAAGCAGATGGCAAGGGACACCGAAAGGCGAGTATGTACTGTTTGTTTTTTTTGGTAACCAGGGTAAACATCGGGTTACTAAGCGCGGCCCTGCGCTTAGTAACCCGATGTTTACCCTGGTTACCCGGGTGCTGCAGGGGGACTTCAGCATCGTTGAAGACAGTTTCAACGATGCCGAAGTCGTTCCCCTGATCGTTGGTCGCTGGAGAGAGCTGTCTGTGTGACAGCTCCCCAGCGACCACACAGCGTCTTACCAACGATCACGGCCAGGTCGTATCGCTGGTCGTGATCGTTGGTAAATCGCTATGTGAGACGGGGCCTTTACACTGCTCCCTTAACCACCAGGTCCTCATTAATACTTCAATTCCAAGCTGTAAATGCTGGGCTAGAGCCTGATACCTCATGCATGGCCCATGGCTGACTGCTGCTGTGCCACTTGCAAATTTCTACTGTGGGCAATTGATGACACTTTTCCTGGTGCCTGCCCCTAATTTTAGCTGTTTGAAAAGCTTTTTGACACTATGTCTATGCATTTTTTTTGCCTCATGTTCGGTCAATGGTGGTCCATTCGGTGAATCAGAACCAAAACAAACCTTGAAAATTCGCTCATCTCTAGTGCAGAGGTCCTTCATCTGTGCCCACTCCGCAAGCATGATTTACACCACGTACGTACTATGTTGGCCCAGGTTATGTAAAATGACACACTGCACCAGGGCTCATCGCTGCTGCCACAGTCGCAGCAACATGTGCAAAGTGGATTTCCACCATATCAGCACATCGTTTATCAACCGGTTTACTAGTAGCCCGAAAAAACCTCTGTTATGATGCAAGTCGAGGACCCGATGAGTTGAGTAGCCTGTCCAGTAACAGAATTTGTCAGTTTTCTTTGGATAGAACTAGCCTGTGTTTATTCAGTAGAGCTTTTAGTAATATTGCCATGTACCACATGTACACTGTGTGCAGAATTATTAGGCAAGTTGTATTTTAGAGGATTATTTTTATTATTGATCAACAACTATGTTCTCAATCAACCCCAAAGACTCATAAATATCAAAGCTTAATATTTTTGGAAGTTGGAGTGGGGTTTTTTTTAGATTTGGCTATCTTAGGAGGATATCTGCTTGTGCAGGTAACTATTACTGGGCAAAATTATTAGGCAACTTAATAAAAATCAAATATATTCCCATCTCACTTGTTTATTTTCACCAGGTAAACCAATATAACTGCACAAAATTTAGAAATAAACATTTCTGACATGCAAAAACAAAACCCCCAAAAATTAGTGACCAATATAGCCACCTTTCTTTATGAAGACACTCAACAGCCTTCCATCCATAGATTCTGTCAGTAGCTTGATCTGTTTACGATCAACATTGCGTGCAGCAGCCACCACAGCCTCTCAGACACTGTTCCGAGAGGTGTACTGTTTTCCCTCCCTGTAGATCTCACATTTTATGAGGGACCACAGGTTCTCTATGGGGTTCAGATCAGGTGAACAAGGGGGCCATGTCATTATTTTCTCTTCTTTGAGACCTTGACTAGCCAGCCACGCTGTGGAGTAGTTGGAGGCATGTGATGGAGCATTGTCCTGCATGAAAATCATGTTTTTCTTCCTGTACCAATGCTTGAAGAATTTGTCTTCCAGAAACTGGCAGTAGGTCTGGGAGTTGAGCTTCACTCCATCCTCAACCCGAAAAGGTCCCACAAGTTCATCTTTGATGATACCAGCCCATACCAGTACCCCAACTCCACCTTGCTGGCGTCTGAGTCAGAGTGGAGCTCTCTGCTGTTTACTGATCCAGCCTCTGGCCCATCCATCTGGCCCATCAAGAGTCACTCTCATTTCATCAGTCCATAAAACCTTTGAAAAGTCAGTCTTAAGATATTTCTTGGCCCAATCTTGACGTTTTATCTTATGTTTCTTGTTCAAAGGTGGTCGTTTTTCAGCCTTCCTTACCTTGGCCATGTCCCTGAGTATCACACACCTTGTGCTTTTTATTATTCCAGTAACGTTGCAGCTCTGAAATATGGCAAAACTGGTGGCAAATGGCATCTTGGCAGCTTCACGCTTGATTTTCCTCAATTCATGGGCAGTTATTTTGCGCCTTTTTTGCCCAACACGCTTCTTGCGACCCTGTTGGCTATTTGCAATGAAACGCTTGATTGTTTGGTGATCACGCTTCAAAAGTTTGGCAATTTCAAGACTGCTGCATCCCTCTGCAACACATCTCACAATTTTGGACTTTTCAGAGCCCATCAAATCTCTCTTCTGACCCATTTTGCCAAAGAAAAGGAAGTTGCCTAATAATTAAGCACGCCTTATATAGGGTTTTGATGTCATTGGAAAACATCCCTCCTCATTACAGAGATGCACATCACCTGATTTACTTAATTGGTAGTTGGCTCTCAAGCCTGAACAGCTTGGAAAAGGACAACATGTATAAAAAGTATCATGTGATCAAAATACAACTTGCCTAATTATTCAGCACACAGTGTACACCTCGAACACCAAGCCTATTCCCCCTTGAACCATGACCTCACTTTTTCCCCACTCATGTTGGATGTACCCTCCCCCTCTTTAACCCCTTCGCCCTGTAGCCTGTTTTGACCTTCCAGACCAGGACAATTTTTGTAAAAATTCTGACCACTGTTACTTTATGAGCTCATCACTCTGTAATGGATCCTGGTGATTCTGAGATCATTTTCTCATGACATATTGTACTTTATGATAGTGGTAAAATTTATTTGATACGACTTGCGTATATTTGTGAAAAAAAAACGGAAATGTGGCAAAAATTTTGAAAATGTCACAATTTTCAAATTTTTAATATTTATGCCCTTGATAGAGTCATAACACACAAAATAATTTTTTTTAGTTAGGAAGTTATAAGGGTTAAAAGTTGACCAGCAATTTCTCATTTTTACAACAACATTTGCAAAACCATTTTTTAGTGACCACCTCACATTCGAAGAGGGGCCTATATGGCAGAAAATACCCCAAAGTTACATCATTCTAAAAACTGCACCCCTCAAAGTACTCAAAACCACATTCAAGAAGTTTATTAACCTTTCACGTGCTTCACAGAATTTTTTGGAATGTGGAAGAAAGAAATAAACATTTACTTTTCTTTCACAAAAATTTTCTTTTAGACCTAATTTTTTTTTACTTTTGCAAGGGTAACAGGACATAATGGACAATACATTTTGTTGTCCAATTTCTCCTGAGCATGCCGATACCCCATATGCGGGGAAAATCTACTGTTAGGGCACATGGTAGGGCTCAGAAGGGAAGGAGCGCCATTTCATTTTTTGAATGTAAAATTTGCTGGCATAATTATCGGCCGCCATGTCATGTTTGGAGAGACCCTGATGTGCCTAAACAGTGGAAATCCCCATCAAGTGACACCATTTTGGAAACTAGACCCCTTAGGAGACTTATCTAGCTAGATGTGTATTGAGCACCTTGAACCCACAGGTGCTTCCAAGATGTTTATAGTGTTAAGCCGTGAAAATAAAAGAAAATCACATTTTTTCCCCAGATTTTTTAGCTCCAAATATTGCATAAAAAGAAAAATTGCTCCATACAATTTGTTGTACAATTTCTCCTGAGTGTGCAGATGCCCAATATGTGGAGGAAAACAATTGTTTGGGTGCACGGCAGGGCTTTGAAGGAAAGGAGCACCATTTGACTTTTTGAATGTACAGTGAGTATGGAAAATATTCAGACCCCTTTAAATTTTTCACTCTGTTTCATTGCAGCCATTTGGTAAATTCAAAAAAGTTATTTTTTTTCTCATTAATGTACACTCTGCCCCCCATCTTAACTGAAAAAAACAGAAATGTTGAAATTTTTGCATATTTATTAAAACGAAAAATTGAAATATCACATGCTCATAAGTATTCAGACCCTTTGCGCAGACACTCATGTTTAAGTCACATGCTGTCCATTTCCTTGTGATTCTACTTGAGAAGGTTCTACTCCTTCATTGGAGTCCAGCTGTGTTTAATTAAACTGATAGGACTTGATTTGGAAAGGCACACACCTGACTATATAAGACCTCACAGTTCACAGTGCATGTCAGACCAAATGAGACTGAGGTCAAAGGAACTGGCCAAGGAGCTCAGAGACAGAATTGTGGCAAGGTACAGATCTGGCCAAGGTTACAACAGAATTTCTGCAGTAGTGAAGGTTCCTAAGAGCACAGTGGCCTCCATAATCCGTAAATGGAAGAAGTTTGAGACCACCAGAAGTCTTCCTAGACCTGCTGTCCAGCCAAACTGAGCAATCATGGGAGAAGAGCCTTGGTGAAAGAGGTAAAGAAGAATCCCAAGATCACTGTGGCTGAGCTCCAGAGATGCAATAGGGAAATGGGAGAAAGTTCCACAAAGTCAACTATCAGTGCAGCCCTCCACCAGTCAGGCCTTTATGGCAGAGTGGCCTAATAGAAGCTTCTCGTCAGTGCAAGACATATGAAAATCCGCATAGAGTTTGCAAAAAAAATACGCATGAAGGACTTCCAGACTATGAGAAATAAGGTTCTCTGGTCTGATGAGATGAAGATAGACTTTTTTGGTGATAATTCTAAGCGGTATGTGTGGACAAAACCAGGCACTGCTCATCACCTGCCCAAAATAATCTCAACAGTGAAACATGGTGGTGGCAGCATCATATTATGGGGGTGTTTTTCAGCTGCAGGGACAGGATGACTGGTTGCCATTGAAGGAAAACATGAAGGTGGCCAAGTACAGAGATATCCGTAATGAAAACCTCTTCCAGAGTACTCTGGACCTCAGACTTGGCCGAAGGTTTACCTTCCATCAAGATAATGACTCTAAGCACCCAGCTAAAATAACAAAGGAGTGGCTTCAGAAAAACTCTGTGACCATTCTTGATTGGCCCAGCCAGAGCCCTGACCTAAACCCAATTGAGCATCTCTGGAGAGACCTGAAAA
The DNA here is from genome assembly GCF_051348905.1 of Ranitomeya variabilis. Lineage (NCBI taxonomy): Eukaryota > Metazoa > Chordata > Amphibia > Anura > Dendrobatidae > Ranitomeya > Ranitomeya variabilis. The sequence goes on along the minus strand of NW_027508192.1, from coordinate 385,237 downwards.
TGGCTGTCCACCAACGTTCACCATTCAACCTGATGGAACTGGAGAGGATCTGCAAAGAAGAATGGCAGAGGATCCCAAAATCCAGGTTTGAAAAACTTGTTGCATTATTCCCAAGAACACTCATGGCTGTACTAGCTCAAAAGGGTGCTTCTACTCAATACTGAGCAAAGGGTCTGAATACTTATGAACATGTGATATTTTAGTTATTCTTTTTTAATAAATTTGCAAAAATGTCTATTTTTTTCAGTCAAGATGGGGTGCAGAGTGTACATTAATAATAAAAAAATAACTTTTTTGAAATTACCAAATGGCTGCAATGAAACAAAGAGTGAAATATTTAAAGGGATCTGAATACTTTCCGTACCCACTGTAAAATATGCTGGAATAATTAGCGGTTGCCATGTTGCATTTGGAAAGCCCCTGATGTGCCTAAACAGTGATAACCCCAAACAATTTATACCATTTTAGAAACTAGACCCCTTAGGGAACTTACCTAGATGTGTATTGAGCACCTTGAACCCACCGTTGCTTCACAAAAGTTTATAACCTACAGCCGTTTTACATTGGCAGATCCCCTGAGGTGCCAGAACAGCAGAACCACCCCATACGTGACCCCAGTTTACCAATTAAACCTCTCAATTAATTCATCTAGGGGTGCAGTGATTATATTGACACCACAGGTGTGTCACAAAATTTTATACTATTGGGCAGTGAAGAAAAATTAATTTACATTTTTACCGCCAAAATTGTGATAGAGTACCAAGTTTTACATTTTCACACAGGGAAATGGGTAAAAAGGGCACCAAAATTTGTCCCACAATTTCTGCTGAAGTGGAAATACCCCATATGTGGATGTACGGTACTACTTTGCCATACGGAGTGATTCTGGAGGGACAGACCGCTATTTGCCTATTTTGTTCTTCCAGAGCCTTTGTGCTACCAGTAGTGTGGAAGCGCCATATATTTCCGTTACCAGATGACAGACCTGAGTGGGGATTTGCATTTTTTGTGGACTGAGTTGAACCTTTTATTGGAAACATTTTACATAACGTTTGGGATCACAGTTATCCGGCGCTCTACGCTGACCACTTACTTTGAGGTTTCCATCTAAATCTCCAAGTGACGTGATTCAGATGAAACCCTTGAGAGAGAGATTTATGCAATCCTAAAAAGACGGACATCTGCCTCATTATAGGGAACCTTCCACATGGGGTTCGGTCTGAATCGAAGATTTACACGGAAACCCCGTTGCAAGCGCACAGCGCAGGATAAATGTGCCCCAAGCCTTATGTTTCGGAGGCAGAGTGAAAAAATCAACAGCAGGTGAAGAATTGGTTTTGTTCATTTTTTACTCTGTTCCTCATGTGGTATAAGTGATTAGGCAACTTTATTCTTCAGGTCGGTGCAATTACAGCAATACCAAATTTATATGGGGTTTTTGTGTTTGGCTGCTGTCACGCGCTAAAAGACGCTTTTTATTGCGAAAACTATTTTTTACGTCACCATATTTTGAGAGCTATAATATTTCGATCAACAGAATTATGTGATGGCTTGTTTTTTGCAGGACGAGCTAACATTTTTATTGGTACCATTTTCGAGCATATGACATTTTTTGATCGCTTTCTATTCTGATTTTTGGGAGACAGAATGAACAAAAACCAGCAATTGTTTTTGGGTTTTTATACCATTCCGCGTGTGGTAAAATTGGCAAGGCAGCTTTATTCTTAGGATAAGTGCGATTACAGCGATACCTCATTTATATCTTTTTTTATGTTTTGGCGCTTTTACACAATAAAAACTAATAGAAAAAATAATTATTTTTGCATTACTTTATTCTAAGAGCTATAACTTTTCTACTTTTCATCTGATGGAGCTGTATCGTGGCTTGTTTTTTGTGGCACAAGATGATGTTCTCAGCTGTACCATTTTTATTTACATCCGTCTTTGTGATTGCATTTTATTGCAGTCTTTGTTCTGCAGTATGATGATAAAGCATTGTTTTTTTATTTGTTTTTTTTTCAAATTTTTTTATGGTGTTCACTGAAGGGGTTAACTAGTGGGACAGGTTTATAGAGTAGGTCGTTACGGATGCAGCAAAATGAAATATGTGTACTTTTATTGTGTTTTTTTACATAAATGTTTTTATTGGAAAAATATTTATTTAAATTTTTTTTATTTAGGGATATTTAGAAAAAATTTTTTAACCATTCTAATATTTTTTTAAGCTTTTTAAAATTGTCCCAGTGTGAGACATCATTATATAATGTCAGATCGCTGATCTGACACTTTTCACTGCAGAGTATCACATCAGTGATCTGACAGGCAGGGAAGGAGGCATGCCGGCGCAAGCCACCTTCCCTGCAGGACTTGGAAGGACCCCTCGGCCATGTTGGTGCCAGGAGTTTCATAGAGACGATCAGGACATTGCGATGATTCTCTATGCCGCTGTCACTACTGAGAAGGGTTAAATGCCCGCGATCTGAGCTAGCACCGATTGTGGACATTGCTGCGGGGTACCAGCTGTCACATACACCTGACACCCACACCCGATTGCTGCGGCGCTCAGCGATCGGTGCGCTGTACATATACTGCTCTTTGTACGGCACATGTTGGAAGGGGTTAAACCAGCTGTTTCACAATCCTAGGCCCAAACCTGTCAGTCACCTGTCAGTAAATAAACAAGAAGTATTTATTTTCTGAGCTAGTGTGGCTGGACCGCAGAATTAGCACATAAGATTTACATGATTAATTGTGGACTAGCGGCTGGACCACGCACTTATCACAAAGGATTTATATCCTGAAATGTGGACTGGCGGCTTAACCACACAATTAGCACAAAGGATTTGTATGCTGCAAATATGGACTGGTGACTGGACCACAAAATTAGCACAAAGGATGGACTTGCTGAAGTGCCAGCTGGTCACTGTACCACAGAATCAGCAGCACTATGGATTTACATGCTGAAGTGCGACTGTTTGCTGTAAAGGTCGATTTGACACACGATCCTATGTGAACTAGTTAAGAATAATACCCCCCCCAAAAAAAATCACTTCAAATGTGACGTGGTCCTTAGAAAAATGGATTTGTAAATTTTGTTGGAAAGATGAGAAATCGCTGGTCACCTTTTAACCGTTAAAGCTTCCTAACAGAAAAAATTATGTTTCAAAAATTGTGCTGATGTAAAGTAGACATGTGGGAAATGTTATTTATTAATTATTTTGTGTGACATATCTCTCTGATTTAAGGGCATAAAAATTAAAATTTGAAAATTGCTAAATTTTCACCAAATTCCCGACTGTTTCACAAATAAATGCAAGTGATATCGAAGAAATTTTACCAGTATTATGAAGTACAATATGTCACAAAAACAGGATTGGAGTGAAGAGGTTTACCAACAAGTACAGTAAGTGGCAGTCCAAGGGGCAAATTAACACTTCCCTTCTCAAAAAAATGTATAATATATGAGGAAAGTCATTTCTTTCACTAGAAATTCACAACTTGAGCCCAGATATTCAAAAATTCCATTAAGACATTGGATGTTTTAGACCTACCGGTTTCTCTACTATTTAATAATTTGAAAGTTCCTGCTCTATAACATGTCTGTACTGCACTGGGAAATAATATTTGTGTCATCACTTTGACAGTCTCTGATTGATTTGTATCAAAATTGATGATACTCCTTATATCCTAAATAAAACACTATACCAAAAATAGCAATGTCCTTAATGGTCTTATTATTGAAATACAGTACCTTATATTTGGATTGCGTTCTCTTTGTTGCACATGAAATATTTCAAGAGAGATACAATAGATATCCTGTAAGTGCCGAAAAAATACATAAAACTTTTATCTGCACTGCAGCCTATAATTAAGATATATAGCTTCAGAATAAATTATGGTAATTTGCCTTGGAGTGAATTCAAAAGGAAACAAAATTTGCAGAAAGGTACTGTTAATCTCCCGCTTTATGGCTGCTGAAACCATCACACCACTTACTCTATTATTATATGGAGATATAAATGAAATTGCTTGGCACACTATCGGATGGTTCTAATTTAATACATTTTCCTTTTTGTAATTATGGTGTCACAAGAAAGGACAGATTATATAAAATCTTTATGTGCTGCAATAATGTAGTATATTTACTCTTTTTTATGTGAAAAAGTGAACAATTAACCCGCATATGCAAATAATTCATGGTCCTGTGCAAAAGTTGTATGTAGGTGGAGAAAAAATGCTGCAAATTAATAATGTTTTAAAAAACACAAGTGTTAACAGATTATTTTTATCAGTTTACAAAATGCAAATTGTGTGAACAAAAAAGAAATCTAACTCAAATCAATATTTGGTGTGACCACCTTTTACCTTCAAAACAATATCAAAAAGGTGTGGCCTGGATTCAAGCGATGTGAGATGCAGGAGACCGGAGCTTCGTTGACATATCTTATAAAGCTACCAACCAAGCATATTTTAATAGGCTGCCTGACTTTAAATTGTTTTAGGAAGATAAAGGACATCCAGCGGAGTCATTTGAGACCAGAACTGCTCTTCTCTGTGCTGGCACAATAGAGTTATTTGCTGTAGGAGCCAGCGGGGATGCGATGCTGTGGGTCGGGAGAATCCCCTGCAGTGTTTTTCATAGCAGAGCAGTGTCTTATCAGTGGCGCTCAATAGCTGATCTCCCTGCTGGAGTGAACATCCATGGAAGTGATCAGGTTTTGTAAAGACCTGAAGACATCTTCCACATGCTCATTTGAGTAGTCCCTGGGGTGTTGTTTGAGCTGTCATTGCGATTTAAAAATAATATACAGTGGGTGTGAGTAAGAAGTGTTCTCCTGGTACGGTCCTTGACAAACGGTTACTAGGGGAGTGCCATTTTGAACATTGCAACAACTGTGGTGCTTATTGGAAAGGATGCCAACATAATTAAATCATTTAGCAACCCTTTTAGTCTTTTATAGACATTGGGCATTTACCCTTGAATTCAATTCTCAATTGACATTTGGAACACTTGCTGCTCAGGATATATTTTAATTGAATATAACTATCAAAGGTGTGGACTAGGGTTGAGCGAAACGGATCGTTCATTTTCATAAGTCGCCGACTTTTGGTAAAGTCGGCGTCTCATGAAACCCGACGCGACGTCGGCCATGCGGTACGCGACCTTGGCGCCAAAGTTGCGTTTCATATGACGCGTTTAGCGCCATTTTTACAGCCAATGAAGGAGCGTGGGCAGAGTGATGACTCATTTTATCGCTTGTGCACAGTAGCGATTTGGAATGTGTAAAACGAAATTTTCTGTGCTGGGACGGAGAGAGAGAGAGAGAGAGAGAGAGAGAGACAGAGAGAGAGAGAAAGAGAGAAAGAGAAATATCCCCATTGACGTGCATAGGGTTTTGTGTTCCGGCCGATCCTCGACTTTGCGCAGTAATCGGCCGATTTCGCCCGACTCGACATTTCCAACAGTCGGGTTTCGTGAAACATGACTCGACCCTAAAAAAGTCAAGGTCGCTCAACCCTAGTGTGGACTATAAAAAAAAATGCACAAACCTCAAAGGTGCTTCAGGCTGGATCCCTTTTGTGTGTATTTTAAATAAAATTACCAGGATTGGGTTACTCTATATAAAGTAAAATGCTCAAATGCTTGTTACTTGAACTGAGCAATTCTTAATGTGCGGATGTTCATTTCGAGTAACGAGTATTATGAGAGCCAATGGGAAATCCCAGCATTTTTCTGGCAGACCCTACAAGGAGATCTGGGGGACAGTGAAAATGTTGAAATGGATGGAAAAAGTGCTCAATTGATGAAGAACAGCATGGGAAAGACCCCTCGAAGCATCTTTGACTCCTAGATCCCTGCTGAGAAAAAAGGTGCCACATTTTTACTCGACTTTAAGGCCTGACAATAAAACATTCAAAATTGAAGAGAAGATGGAGTTTATAGGAAAAAAATGTTAAGAAACATTTGTTACTATATAATGACTTGTATATAAGGCAAAATGTAAAAAGGATTAAAAAAAATAATAATTTAAGTAAATCAAAATTGAATTTTTTATTTAAAAAATTGGAAATTTCAGTGTAATTTATGTAGGAAGCAAGAAATGTCAAAAATTAGATGGAAGCAGGACTCAGATGCACCCTGTATTAAACATAAAGCCAACTTGACTGCAAGAAGTTTCCGATTGCCCATGTCATAATTTCTCTCTGCTGGGAAGAACTTCTTGGAGAAGAAGGCTCATGGTCTCAGATTGGTCAATGTGGCTGGCCCCTGGGACAACACAGCCCCACCCCCACCTCTGAGGCATCAACCTCTACTGTAAAGGGATCAGATGGATCTGGCTGTGCCAGAACCGGGGCAGTCATGAAACATTTTTTAACAATAAAAAACGCTGCTACTGCTGAGGCAGGTCAGTTCTTAATGTCAGCCCCCTTCTGTGTCAAATTGGTGAGGGGCTTGACTACCTGTGAGAACCCCTTAATAAACCTCCAGTAGTAATTGGTGAATCACAAAAAGTGTTGCAGACCTTTCAGGTCATGAGGCTGAACCCAATCTACAATGGCCTGAACCTTCTTGGGATCCATGCGAAACCCCTCTCCAGAGACAATGAACCCCAAGAAAGACAGTTCCTGGACAAAAAATGAGCATTTTTCCAACTTAGCGAAAAGCAGGTTCTCTCTGAGTCTCAGGAGAACTGCCCAAAGATGACCAACATGGACCTGCTTATTGGATGAATAAACCAGAATGTCATCTAAGTAGATAACCACAAACCGCCCAATAAAATCAAAGAACACAAAATTGTTGAAGTTTTGGAAGACCGCAGGAGTATTAGTCACACCAAATGGCATAACTAAATTTTCGAATAAACCTTCAGAAGTGAGGAACGCAGTCTTACACTAATCCGCCTCCCGTACCCGAATCAGATTATATGCCCCCTGCAAATCCAGCTTAGAAAACCATTTGGCCCGAGACAATTGATTACACAAATCGGGAATGAGTGTAAGGGGATATGTGTTTCCCACGGTAATCTTATTAAGTTACCGAAAGTCAAGGCATGGTCGGAGACCACCGTCTTTTTTTTTTTTTTACAAAAAAGAGTCCTGCAGCAACAGGAGACACAGAAGGGCTGATATGTCCCTTGCGGTGACTTTCAGATATGAACCTCTTCATGGCGGACCGTGCAACTTAGCTCGATAAATAAGATCAATGGCATAATCAAAAGGGCGGTGCGGTGGCAATCCATTGGTCTGACTTCCAGAGAACACATCCTCGAAGTCCTTCAGGTACTCTGGAATACCCTCCAGACCGACGGACGACACAGATACAGAAATTAGAAGTTATTTTTACATTTAGGCCCCCATTTAACAATCTCCCGGGCCTCCCAGTCAATGACCGGATTATGACATTGCAACCAGGGGAACTCCAAGACCAAACCGGCAGGGAGGTTGTCCAGAACAAAACAGGCCATATGCTCCATATGAACAGGGCCCACCTTAATGATGAACTCCTTAGTAACGGAGAGGATCCCGTCCTTGGTGAATGGTGTAGAGTCAGTAGCCACAACCTTCATGTGTTTCCCCAACCTGACTGTCCCTATTTCACAATGGGCCACCAACTTAGAGTCAATCAGATTCACAGTAGACCCGCAATCCACAAAAGAAGAGGGGAAAAAGCAATTGTTCACACCAAGTTCCACTTTCAATAATAATTTGAAGATTGAGGAAGACAGTACCTGGGAGTCTGGGCAGCCTCCTCGGCAGCTGCCGACCTAGGCGTTTCCCGAGACTTGGAAAAACCGGCGTACAGGTGGAGCAGTCTCTTCTCCAATGGCCTGGAGCTCCACAATAAAAACAGAGATTTTTCTTCCTTTTGGGTCTCCTTTCCCTTTCCTTCATGGAGGTAGCCCCCACCTCCATGGGCTCAAACAATGATACGGGTTCAGGCTTAATAGGTAAAAATTAAGGATGATTTTTTTTTTTTGCTTTTAATGTAGTCAAGGTAAAACGTTTTACCTTGACTACATTAAGGCTATGCGGAATGGGGTGCAGAATTTTCTGCACAAAATCCGCATCTCCTGGCAGAATCCGCAGGTGCAGATTTGCCGCGGATTTTATGCGGATTTTGTGCGGATTTTCTGCGTTTTTTTACCACTGCAGATTTCTATAATGGAAGGGTGCAGAAACGCTGCAGATCCGAACAAAAGAAGTGACATGCACTTCTTTTAAATCTGCAGCGTTTCTGCGTGGATTATTCCGCACCATCTGCACAGCTTTTTTTTTTTCACATTGATTTACATTGTACTGTAAATCACAGTGCGTATCTGCAGCGTTTCTGAGCGGAAAAATCCACTGCAGATCCGCACAAAATCCGCATCGTGTGCACATAGCCTAAAAGTAAAAAAAATCATCCTTAAGTTGGGTGATGATTAGTGTTGAGCGATACCGTCCGATACTTGAAAGTATCGGTATCGGAAAGTGTCGGCCGATACCGGCAAAGTATCGGATCCAATCCGATACCGATACCCGATACCAATACAAGTCAATGGGACTCAAGTATCGGACGGTATCCCTGATGGTTCCCAGGGTCTGAAGGAGAGGAAACTCTCCTTCAGGCCCTGGGAACCATATTAATGTGTAAAAGAAAGAATTAAAATAAAAAATATTGCTATACTCACCTCTCCGACGCAGCCTGGACCTCACCGAGGGAACCGGCAGCGTTGTTTGCTTAAAATTCGCGCGTTTACTTCCTTACGTGAAGTCCCGGCTTGTGATTGGTCGCGTGCCGCCCATGTGGCCGCGACGCGACCAATCACAGCAAGCCGTGACGTAATTTTAGGTCCTTCAGGATTTTAAAATTACGTTCTAGCTTGTGATCGCCACATGGGCGACGCGACCAATCACAAGCCGGGACGTCACGGGAGGCAGGACACGCGCGCATTTTAAAATGCGCGCGTGTCCAGCCTCCCGTGACATCACGGATTGTGATTGGTCGCGTCGCCCATGTGACCGCGATGCGACCAATCACAAAGCCGGAACGTAATTTTAAAATACTGAATGCCTAGAAGGACCTGAAAATTACGTCACGGCTTGCTGTGATTGGTCGCGTCGCGGCCACATGGGCGGCACGCGACCAATCAGAAGCCGTGACGTCACGGAAGGAAGGAAAAGCGCGCATTTTAAGCAAAGAACGCTGCCGGTTCCCTCGGTGAGGTCCAGGCTGCGTCGGAGAGGTGAGTATAGCAATATTTTTTATTTTAATTCTTTATTTTACACATTAATGTTGTTTCGATACCGATACCCGATACCACAAAAGTATCGGATCTCGGTATCGGAATTCCGATACAGCAAATATCGGCCGATACCCGATACTTGCGGTATCGGAATGCTCAACACTAGTGATGATGTAATGACGCTGCCTGGTGTCATAGAGAGGCAGCCTAACGGGGGGCTTGCGAGAGAGCAGGGAGAGGGAGGGATGAGGCATGCAGTGCACACCGGAACTGAACTAGGTTGCTCACGTGATCACTTCAGGGACGATGGGGATGGAGCTACTGCGCGAGAATGAAGGGTCTGCAAAAACGCAGGACACAGAGTACTAAGACAGAGATGTAGTCAAAGGACAAGCCGATTGTCGGGAGCCAGAGAGGAACGAGGTACCAAGGGGCAAAACAGCAGATTAGTCAGAGACAAGCCAAGGGGTCAGAAAGCCAGGTCAGACAGAGAAGTACCAAGCAGAAAACAGGAGCAGTAGTCAGAGAACAAACCGGATCATCCACAGCAAGGCATACATGCACAGAGGGACAACGATTACAGACGAATAACCTGGGTCAACTATCTCAAACCGAGTAGATGGAAGTATAACTGACTCAGAACTCAGGGACCACCAGCATTAAAATATCCGCCCCAGAAAAAAAGAGAGGTGGACTAATTTAACACAGACCTGACCAGGACAGAGCCAGAACCAGCCCATCCAGAGACATGACAGAACCATACACCCAACTGTAGTGCCTCATTCAAATATTGTGAACAAAAATTAGTTGTTGTACTCCCACATTGATTAAACCTCTGAATACTATGCAAAGCCAGCCAAAAATTACAAGCAAAGTCATCCATAAACCCGTGAAGGCACCAACTGTAGTGCCTCATTCAATTATTAAGAAAGTGTAGTTGTGGTACCTCTACACTTACAAAAGCTCTGCACACAGTGCAAAGCCAGAGAAATAATATATGGAGGGTCATCCATAAACCTTTGAAGGCACCAAATGGAGTGCCTCACAAATTTTGTTTTTTTGTTAGGACGTTAGAAGGGTTAGAATTTGATAAGCAATTTCTAATTTTTCCAAAAACATTTACAAAATCATATTTTTCAGGACCACATTATATTTGAAGTGACTTTGGGGGGCCTATATGACAGAAAATACCAAAAAGGGACACTATTCTAAAAACTGCAACCCTCAAAATACTCAAAACTACATTCAAGAAGTTTATTAACCCTTCTGTTGCTTCACAGGAAATAAAGCAATGTGGAAGTAAAAAATTAACATTTAACTTTTTTTTTTCATGAAAATTTTAATTTAGCTCCCAAATTGTTTTTCTCACAAGGGTAACAGGAAAAACTCGACCTCAAAATGTGTTGTGCTATTTCTTCTGAGTATGTCCATACCACATATGTGGGGGAAATCCACTGTTTAGGCGCACAGCAGGTATCAAAAGGGAAAGAACACCATTTGACTTGAAAACAAAATCGAGAGTGCATTCTATGTCGCATTTGGAGACCCCTGATATGCCTAAACAGTGGAAACCTCACACAAATGACCCCACTTTGGAAAATAGACCTCTTATGGAATGTATCTAAATGTGTGGTGAGCACCTTTATCCCCTAGGTGCTTCAGAGATGTTTACAGTGGTTTAGGCATAGTGGGGCTCAGAAGGATTGGGGAATTTGGATTTTGGAGCACAGAATTCACTTGATTTTATTTAAATGGGTAGGAGCAATGTTGTTTTTCCAGAGTCTTTGTTCTATCAGTAATGTGGGAACCTCCTATAGTTCAAGTGGCAGATGATGGACCTGAAAGTGCGCTGGTTTTGTGTGGAATAAATTAGGGGTTTTATTGGTAACATTGTGGGATATATAATACTGTTCGATCGCTTCCAGTAAAAGGCTACGATCACATTTTTGTGTTTTACCCTGAGCACTAACATTGTGATTTTCATATAAATCCCAGAAAATGCGATTCAACCAAAACCCAACTGGATCCCTCACAATATCATACTCCATTTGGGGTCTGCTCCGCTGGTATACATCTTTTTAGGTGTGCACAGATCCATAGTCGTCCACAGCTAAAAAGACACCTAAAATGAGAGGACACCGCTGGAACACAGACCAGTCCAAAGTGACTCTATCTGCCTCATAAGTGAGTGGTTCCACCAGGGGTTTTGTCTGAATCATGGTTTGGGGGAATTTATATGGAAACCCTGACGTAAGCGCAGGATAAATGTGAGCCGAGCCTTATTCTGATTTTGGGGGGGGTACAATAAACAAATAGATAGCAATATCATAATAGTTCTTATTTTTATTTTTGTGCAGTTCACTGTGCAGTAATTGATTAGGCTGATTTATCCTTCGGGTCAGTGCGATTACAGCGATACCAGATTTATTTATATTTTTTTTCGGTTTGCTGCTATCACACAGTAAAAATGCTTTTTTATAAAAAGTTGATTGATTTTTTTTATAGCCATATAATGAGAGCTATAACTTTTTTATTTATTTTTTAATAGAGCTGTATGGGGGCTTATTTTTTGCAGTACATAATATTTTTTGATCAATTTCTATTCAGATTTTTCAGACACAGAATGAACAAAAACCAGCAATTCAGTTATTGTTTTTATTTTTTATGTTTGCGCCAATCACCAAGTGATAAAAGTGATTACACTGATTTGTTTGCCGGGTCGGTATGATTACAGCAATACCAGATTTATATTTTTTTTTTTTGCTATTTTTACAAACTAAAAGAAATATTTTACAAAAATGAATTTATTTTTGCATCATTATATTCTGAGAGCTGTAACTTTTTTTTCATATTTTTGCCATATAAGCCATATTAGGGCTTATTATTTTGCTGGACAGTTTTGGATTTTCATTTATACCTTTTTTACATATGATTTTTTAGCTCGCTTTTTATTCACTTTTTTGTAAATCAGTATGATGAAAAAGCTACATTTTTGGGGTGTTTTATTTTTTTTAGAGCGTTCACCAAACCGAATAAATAATGTGACAGTTTTATAGAGCGGGTCATTCCAGATGCTACGTTTTGAGTGGCGAAACTGCTCTTCTCGATTTGTGTGCTTTTTTTACTTTTTTACATATTTTATTAAAAATGTTATCACATTTTTACTTAGTCCCACTGTGGGACATGTATAATTTTTACTTTGATCATTGGTCTCATTCGAGTACTGCAGTGCATGAGACTGTCAGTGTCATCACATGACTTTAGGGTAAAAGGTAACCATTGGGACCCTTGATTCTCATCGCGGGGGTCCGATGGTTACTAAGGGGGTCTTTTAACAACTTAAATACCACTGTTACGATTGATAGCTGTATTTAACGGGTTAATTGGCCTCAATCATGTGGTGCTATGCCTTTTTTCCCCACCGCCGTTTTAAAATGGCAATTAGGAAATAAGGCCCCTTAATGACCGCCATTTTCATGCCTATCAGCGGTCGTTAAGGGGTTAAAAATACTTTATATGCTGCTGTCATCCGGTGGTGTGAAAAAGTCAGGGCTAATCCCGGTTTTGTTCAGCTTTATCAGAGTGACCGCCAAAACCCGCCTTTCTGTTATGACAAACGCAGCAGCCCTAAAAACAAGAGATGACCGAATACAGTATGTATGAAAAACGATCGCCAAACGTAAATTTGGTGCAAATATGGTACATTCGGATTCGTGATCAGTAACACGAGCATTTTTCTTAAAATCAGAAAGTTGGTAACATTCGGTAAAAGAATAAAAGTTGGCAATTCATGTGCCAAGATCAGTAAAATCACAGAGTGATAGGTTAGAATAGAATAGATATATACAAGTAGACAGGGTCGGACTGAGGTGTCTGGGGCTCACAGGGAGAATTGACCCTAGGGGCCCACTCTACAGCTATATGAAAATAACAGCCATTATCCTCAATGGTGACTGCTGCACACTGCTGCACATCTACTGTGTGCCACCATAACTGGGATGTACAATTATATTAGTTTGCATTAAAGGGTGCTTTGATGAAAGCAAGTTATCACCAATTCACAGGTTAGGTAGGTGATAACTTATTGATCAGTGGAATCCAGCCATTGGAAACCATGCCGATCAGAAGAATGAGGAACTTTTATCCATGAATGGACACTTTTATCCTCATTTTAAAATGAAGCGGCAGATGGGATGTCTGACCGCAGCTCCATTCATCCTTTTTGGGGGCTTACAGAAAAAGCCAAGTGCAGCCCCTTAGGGAATAGATCAGTGGTCGAGTCATACATGCCCCTCCATACTAATGGGGATAAGAGTTCACATTCTGCAGATCGGTGCAGTTCCGGCAGTCGGACCCTCACCAATCTATTACTTATCGCTTATCCTTTGGCCAAGTTCACACGTTCAGTATTTTACATCAGCATTTGTAAGGCAAAACCAGGAGTGGAACAATCAGAGGAAAAGTATAACAGAAACACATCACCACTAGGGTTGAGCGAAACGGATCGTTCATTTTCATAAGTCGCCGACTTTTGGCAAAGTCGGCGTCTCATGAAACCGAGCCGATCCCTGTGTGGGGTCTGCCATGCGGTACGCGACTTTCGTGCCGAAGTCGCGTTTCAATGACACTAAAAGCGCCATTTCTCAGCCAATGAAGGTGGACGCAGAGTGTGGGCAGCGTGATGACATAGATCTCAGTCCCCACCATCTTAGAGAAGGGCATTGCAGTGATTGGCTTGCTTTCTGCGGCATCACAGGGGCTATAAAGGGGCGTTCCCGCCGACCGCCATCTTACTGCTGCTGATCTGAGCGTAGGGAGAGGTTGCTGCCACTTCTTCAGAAGCAGGGATAGTGATAGGCAGGGTACATAAAGCTGCAAACCGCTTGTGCTGTAGCGATTTCCACTGTCCACCACCACCTTTTGTTTGCAGGGACAGTGGAAGCTACATTTTTTTTTCCTCAGCGCTGTAGCTCATTGGGCTGCACTAGAAGGCTCCCTGACCCTGATAGCTGCGTTGCTGTGCCTGTGTGTACGCCGCTGTGCAAACCAACTGCTTTTTTCAAAGCACAAATCCTGTTTTTCCTTCCTTTCTGCACAGCTATCTTGTGTGTTTGTCCACACTTTTGTGTGCAGCCGTCCTTTTTATAGCTGCCTGCCATATTTTTCTGAGAAACCAGGGATTCAAGCTTGAGGAGGATAATTTGCATATTCCAGGTGCCTTCTGGGAAAAGCAAAGAGTCTCCCTCAGCAAGAAGATCGTTGGGTACAGCCGGGACCAGCTGCTTGGAAAGCATCACCAAACCAGGGATTCAAGCTTGAGGAGGATAATTTGCATATTCCAGGTGCCTTCTGGGAAAAGCAAAGAGTCTCCCTCAGCAAGAAGATCGTTGGGTACAGCCAGGACCAGCTGCTTGGAAAGCATCACCAAACCAGGGATTCAAGCTTGAATTTTTACCTGTAGGACATTATTGCAAGAAAGCTTGGCTGAGTAGATTACACAAGAAGGAAAACACACAGCAAGTCAGCAGGATCTAGGAGCAACATGGCAGATGTGACAACCTACATGGTGAGCTGCAGCATGTGCTACATGTTCACAGATCGACCAGAAGAAGAATCCAATTTCACCTGTCAGAAGTGTAGACTAGTGGCCCTTTTAGAAGAAAAGGTGCGAGGTCTGGAAGAAAGAATAGCAACTTTGAAACTCATCAAAGAGAATGAAGACTTCCTAGACAGAACAGAAGCATCTCTACTGGTCACAGAAGGTGAAAAAAGTGTCAGAGAACCTCCAAAAGCAGATGAGTGGAAGCATGTGACCAAAGGAAGCAAGAAGACCATGGAGAAATCACCAACCACACAACTGAAGAACCGATATCAAATCTTTGTAGAGGATGAAGATGGCACACCTAAGGATGAAGCAATACCAGCAAGCAAAAAAGAAAAGGGCACACAGCAACAAGTGACAGCAAAAAGTACAGCCAAGAAGCAGCGAAGAGTGGTGGTGGTGGGAGACTCACTACTGAGAGGCACAGAATCAGCCATCTGCAGACCGGACATAACTGCAAGAGAAGTATGCTGCCTTCCAGGTGCGATGATCAAGGATGTGACCGATAGGATACCAAAGCTCTTCAGCTCCAAGGACGTCCACCCATTTCTGCTGATACATGTTGGCACCAATGACACGGCAAGGAAGGACCTACCGACAATCTGCAAGGACTTTGAAGAGTTGGAGAAGAAAGTAAAGGAACTGGATGCACAGGTAGTTTTTTCTTCTATCCTTCCAGTAGACGGGCATGGCACCAGGAGATGGAACAGGATCCTTGATGCGAACAACTGGCTAAGACGGTGGTGCAGACAACAAGGATTCGGATTCCTGGACCACGGTGTGAATTACTTGTACGATGGACTCCTCGCCAGAGACGGACTACACCTCAACAAACCTGGGAAACACACATTCGCCAGAAAACTCGCTACACTCATCAGGAGGGCGTTAAACTAGAAGTAGAGGGGACGGGAAGAAAAACATTAGACTCGAACAAAGAAGACCCAGGAAAACATACTCAGAAGGGAGGTAAGAACATTTCTAAAACAATCCACAGCGAGGAGATTGGAACAAAACAAAATCCTCTAAACTGCATGCTCGCAAACGCCAGAAGCCTGACAAACAAGATGGAAGAACTAGAAGCAGAAATATCTACAGGTAACTTTGACATAGTGGGAATAACCGAGACATGGTTAGATGAAAGCTATGACTGGGCAGTTAACTTACAGGGTTACAGTCTGTTTAGAAAGGATCGTAAAAATCGGAGAGGAGGAGGGGTTTGTCTCTATGTAAAGTCTTGTCTAAAGTCCACTTTAAGGGAGGATATTAGCGAAGGGAATGAGGATGTCGAGTCCATATGGGTCGAAATTCATGGAGGGAAAAATGGTAACAAAATTCTCATTGGGGTCTGTTACAAACCCCCAAATATAACAGAAATCATGGAAAGTCTACTTCTAAAGCAGATAGATGAAGCTGCAACCCATAATGAGGTCCTGGTTATGGGGGACTTTAACTACCCGGATATTAACTGGGAAACAGAAACCTGTGAAACCCATAAAGGCAACAGGCTTCTGCTAATAACCAAGAAAAATTATCTTTCACAATTGGTGCAGAATCCAACCAGAGGAGCAGCACTTTTAGACCTAATACTATCTAATAGACCTGACAGAATAACAAATCTGCAGGTGGTCGGGCATCTAGGAAATAGCGACCACAATATTGTACAGTTTCACCTGTCTTTCACTAGGGGGACTTGTCAGGGAGTCACAAAAACACTGAACTTTAGGAAGGCAAAGTTTGACCAGCTTAGAGATGCCCTTAATCTGGTAGACTGGGACAATATCCTCAGAAATAAGAATACAGATAATAAATGGAAAATGTTTAAGAACATCCTAAATAGGCACTGTAAGCGGTTTATACCTTGTGGGAATAAAAGGACTAGAAATAGGAAAAACCCAATGTGGCTAAACAAAGAAGTAAGACAGGCAATTAACAGTAAAAAGAAAGCATTTGCACTACTAAAGCAGGATGGCACCATTGAAGCTCTAAAAAACTATAGGGAGAAAAATACTTTATCTAAAAAACTAATTAAAGCTGCCAAAAAGGAAACAGAGAAGCACATTGCTAAGGAGAGTAAAACTAATCCCAAACTGTTCTTCAACTATATCAATAGTAAAAGAATAAAAACTGAAAATGTAGGCCCCTTAAAAAATAGTGAGGAAAGAATGGTTGTAGATGACGAGGAAAAAGCTAACATATTAAACACCTTCTTCTCCACGGTATTCACGGTGGAAAATGAAATGCTAGGTGAAATCCCAAGAAACAATGAAAACCCTATATTAAGGGTCACCAATCTAACCCAAGAAGAGGTGCAAAACCGGCTAAATAAGATTAAAATAGATAAATCTCCGGGTCCGGATGGCATACACCCACGAGTACTAAGAGAACTAAGTAATGTAATAGATAAACCATTATTTCTTATTTTTAGGGACTCTATAGCGACGGGGTCTGTTCTGCAGGACTGGCGCATAGCAAATGTAGTGCCAATATTCAAAAAGGGCTCTAAAAGTGAACCTGGAAATTATAGGCCAGTAAGTCTAACCTCTACTGTTGGTAAAATATTTGAAGGGTTTCTGAAGGATGTTATTCTGGACTATCTCAATGAGAATAACTGTTTAACTCCATATCAGCATGGGTTTATGAGAAATCGCTCCTGTCAAACCAGTCTAATCAGTTTTTATGAAGAGGTAAGCTATAGGCTGGACCACGGTGAGTCATTGGACGTGGTATATCTCGATTTTTCCAAAGCATTTGATACCGTGCCGCACAAGAGGTTGGTACACAAAATGAGAATGCTTGGTCTGGGGGAAAATGTGTGTAAATGGGTTAGTAACTGGCTTAGTGATAGAAAGCAGAGGGTGGTTATAAATGGTATAGTCTCTAACTGGGTCGCTGTGACCAGTGGGGTACCGCAGGGGTCGGTATTGGGACCTGTTCTCTTCAACATATTCATTAATGATCTGGTAGAAGGTTTACACAGTAAAATATTGATATTTGCAGATGATACAAAACTATGTAAAGCAGTTAATACAAGAGAAGATAGTATTCTGCTACAGATGGATCTGGATAAGTTGGAAACTTGGGCTGAAAGGTGGCAGATGAGGTTTAACAATGATAAATGTAAGGTTATACACATGGGAAGAAGGAATCAATATCACCATTACACACTGAACGGGAAACCACTGGGTAAATCTGACAGGGAGAAGGACTTGGGGATTCTAGTTAATGATAAACTTACCTGGAGCAGCCAGTGCCAGGCAGCAGCTGCCAAGGCAAACAGGATCATGGGGTGCATTAAAAGAGGTCTGGATACACATGATGAGAGCATTATACTGCCTCTGTACAAATCCCTAGTTAGACCGCACATGGAGTACTGTGTCCAGTTTTGGGCACCGGTGCTCAAGAAGGATATAATGGAACTAGAGAGAGTACAAAGGAGGGCAACAAAATTAATAAAGGGGATGGGAGAACTACAATACCCAGATAGATTAGCGAAATTAGGATTATTTAGTCTAGAAAAAAGACGACTGAGGGGCGATCTAATAACCATGTATAAGTATATAAGGGGACAATACAAATATCTCGCTGAGGATCTGTTTATACCAAGGAAGGTGACGGGCACAAGGGGGCATTCTTTGCGTCTGGAGGAGAGAAGGTTTTTCCACCAAAATAGAAGAGGATTCTTTACTGTTAGGGCAGTGAGAATCTGGAATTGCTTGCCTGAGGAGGTGGTGATGGCGAACTCAGTTGAGGGGTTCAAGAGAGGCCTGGATGTCTTCCTGGAGCAGAACAATATTGTATCATACAATTATTAGGTTCTGTAGAAGGATGTAGATCTGGGGATTTATTATGATGGAATATAGGCTGAACTGGATGGACAAATGTCTTTTTTCGGCCTTACTAACTATGTAACTATGTAACTGCAAGGAGATAAATATTGGCAAGTCTGCCTCCGTGCCATTGCTGTGTGTGGCATCTGTCTCTCATTGTGTGGCACCGAAAACCACTGTGTAATACTTGGCCATTTTTTTTTTTGGGGGGGGTACATTCTCCCTTTTCAAAAAAAAATAATTAGTGGGAGATAAATATTGGCAAGTCTGCCTCCGTGCCATTGCTGTGGGTGGCATCTGTCTCTCATTGTGTGGCACCGAAAACCACTGTGTAATACTTGGCCAGTTTTTTATTTTTGGGTACATTCTCCCTTTTCAAAAAAAAATAATTAGTGGGAGATAAATATTGGCAAGTCTGCCTCCGTGCCATTGCTGTGGGTGGCATCTGTCTCTCATTGTGTGGCACCGAAAACCACTGTGTAATACTTGGCCAGTTTTTTATTTTTGGGTACATTCTCCCTTTTCAAAAAAAAATAATTAGTGGGAGATAAATATTGGCAACTCTGCCTCTGTGCCAGTCCTGTGTGTGGCATATGTCTCTCATTGTGTGGCACCGAAAACCACTGTGTAATACTTGGCCATTTTTTTTTTGGGGGGGGTACATTCTCCCTTTTCAAAAAAAAAAATTAGTGGGAGATAAATATTGGCAAGTCTGCCTCCGTGCCATTGCTGTGGGTGGCATCTGTCTCTCATTGTGTGGCACCGAAAACCACTGTGTAATACTTGGCCAGTTTTTTATTTTTGGGTACATTCTCCCTTTTCAAAAAAAAATTATTAGTGGGAGATAAATATTGGCAACTCTGCCTCTGTGCCAGTCCTGTGTGTGGCATCTGTCTCTCATTGTGTGCCAACGAAAACCACTGTGTAATACTTGGCCTTTTTTTTGGGGAGGGTACATTCTCCCTTTTCAAAAAAAAAAATTAGTGGGAGATAAATATTGGCAAGTCTGCCTCCGTGCCATTGCTGTGTGTGGCATCTGTCTCTCATTGTGTGCCACCGAAAACCACTGTGTAATACTTGGCCATTTTTTTGGGGGGGTACATTCTCCCTTTTCAAAAAAAAAAATTAGTGGGAGATAAATATTGTCAAGTCTGCCTCCGTGCCATTGCTGTGTGTGGCATCTGTCTCTCATTGTGTGCCACCGAAAACCACTGTGTCATACTTGGCCATTTTTTTATTTTTGGGTACATTCTCCCTTTTCAAAAAAAAAAAATAAGTGGGAGATAAGTATTGGCAAGTCTGCCTCCGTGCCATTGCTGTGGGTGGCATCTGTCTCTCATTGTGTGGCACCGAAAACCACTGTGTAATACTTGGCCATTTTTTTTGGGAGGGGTACATTCTCCCTTTTCAAAAAAAAAAATTAGTGGCAGATAAATATTGGCAACTCTGCCTCTGTGCCAGTCCTGTGTGTGGCATCTGTCTCTCATTGTGTGCCACCGAAAACCTCTGTGTAATACTTGGCCATTTTTTTGGGGGGGGGGTACATTCTCCCTTTTCAAAAAAAAAAATTAGTGGGAGATAAATATTGGCAAGTCTGCCTCCGTGCCATTGCTGTGTGTGGCATCTGTCTCTCATTGTGTGCCACCGAAAACCACTGTGTAATACTTGGCCATTTTTTTATTTTTGGGTACATTCTCCCTTTTCAAAAAAAAATAATTAGTGGGAGATAAGTATTGGCAAGTCTGCCTCTGTGCCATTGCTGTGGGTGGCATCTGTCTCTCATTGTGTGGCACCGAAAACCACTGTGTAATACTTGGCCATTTTTTTTGGGGGGGTGCATTCTCCCTTTTCAAAAAAAAAAAAATTAGTGGGAGATAAATATTGGCAACTCTGCCTCTGTGCCAGTCCTGTGTGTGGCATCTGTCTCTCATTGTGTGCCACCGAAAACCACTGTGTAAAACTTGGCCATTTTTTTTATTTTTGGGTACATTCTCCCTTTTCAAAAAAAAATAATTAGTGGGAGATAAATATTGGCAACTCTGCCTCTGTGCCAGTCCTGTGTGTGGCATCTGTCTCTCATTGTGTGCCACCGAAAACCACTGTGTACTACTTGGCCATTTTTTTTTGGGGGGGGTACATTCTCCCTTTTCAAAAAAAAAATTAGTGGGAGATAAATATTGGCAAGTCTGCCTCCGTGCCATTGCTGTGTGTGGCATCTGTCTCTCATTGTGTGCCACCGAAAACCACTGTGTAATACTTGGCCATTTTTTTTGGGGGGGGGGGTACATTCTCCCTTTTCAAAAAAAAAAATTAGTGGGAGATAAATATTGCCAAGTCTGCCTCTGTTGTTATGATCCCAGTGGCTGGGGATCACAGGAAATACCAGCTAAGTTAATAGGCAAAGAACAAGCTCTAGGGAGGTGGTAACTGGACTGACCGCAAATCTGATCCTATCCAAACACACTAAAGGTAGCCGGTGAACGTGCCTAAAATCCTGGACGTCTCGACGCAGCCTGAGAAACTGACTACCCCTAAAGAGAAAGCAAGACCTCACTTGCCTCAAGAGAAATAACCCCAAAGATATAGGAAGCCCCCAACAAATAATAACGGTGAGGTAAGGAGAAAAGACACACGTAGGAATGAAAACAGATTCAGCAAATGAGGCCCGCTAATACTAGATAGCAGAAAACAGATAGAGAACTGTGCGGTCAGCAAAAAACCCTACCAAAATATCCACGCTGAGAATTCAAGACCCCCACACCAACTAACGGTGTGGGGGGGAGAAACTCAGCCCCCTAGAGCTACCATCAAGCTGGGAAATCACATATTAGCAAGCTGGACAAGAAACATACTGAACACAGATGATCAAAAAATGAACAAAACGGAAACTTAGCTTCTCTTGAAGAGACTGGCAGCAAGGTAGTCAGAAGGAATCAGAATAGCACTGAATACATTGACAGCAGGCATGGACTGAGAGTCCAAGTGAGCTTAAACAGAAAACCAGCCCACAGATAACGAGACAGCTGATGCCAGTCACAACCTGCAGAAAGACAGCACTCACACAGTACCACTTGTGACCACAAGAGGGAGCCCAGAAATAGAGTTCACAACAGTACCCCCCCTTGAGGAGGGGTCACCGAACCCTCATCAAGACCCCCAGGGCGATCAGGATGAGCCGCATGGAAGGCACGAACCAAATCGGCCGCATGAACATCAGAGGCGACAACCCAGGAATTATCCTCCTGACCATAGCCCTTCCACTTAACCAAATACTGAAGCCTCCGTCTGGAAATACGAGAATCCAAGATCTTCTCCACCACGTACTCCAATTCGCCCTCAACCAGCACCGGAGCAGGAGGCTCAACAGAAGGAACCACAGGCACCACATACCTCCGCAACAAAGACCTATGGAACACATTTTGAATGGCAAACGATGCTGGGAGGTCCAAACGAAAAGACACCGGGTTAAGGATTTCCAAAATCTTATAAGGACTGATGAAGCGAGGCTTGAATTTAGGAGAGGAAACCTTCATAGGAACATACCGAGAAGACAGCCATACCAAATCCCCAACACGAAGTCGGGGACCAACACCGCGACGGCGGTTGGCAAAGCGCTGAGCCTTCTCCTGTGACAACTTCAAATTGTCCACCACATGGTTCCAAATCTGCTGCAACCTATCCAAACACACTAAAGGTAGCTGGTGAACGTGCCTAAAATCCTGGACGTCTCGACGCAGCCTGAGAAACTGACTACCCCTAAAGAGAAAGCAAGACCTCACTTGCCTCAAGAGAAATAACCCCAAAGATATAGGAAGCCCCCAACAAATAATAACAGTGAGGTAAGGAGAAAAGACACACGTAGGAATGAAAACAGATTCAGCAAATGAGGCACGCTAATAATAGATAGCAGAAAACAGATAGAGAACTGTGCGGTCAGCAAAAAAACCCTACCAAAATATCCACGCTGAGAATTCAAGACCCCCACACCAACTAACGGTGTGGGGGGGAGAAACTCAGCCCCCTAGAGCTACCAGCAAGCTGGGAAATCACATATTAGCAAGCTGGACAAGAAACATACTGAACACAGATGATCAAAAAATGAACAAAACGGAAACTTAGCTTCTCTTGAAGAGACTGGCAGCAAGGTAGTCAGAAGGAATCAGAATAGCACTAAATACATTGACAGCAGGCATGGACTGAGAGTCCAAGTGAGCTTAAATAGAAAACCTGCCCACAGATAACAAGACAGCTGATGCCAGTCACAACCTGCAGAAAGACAGCACTCACACAGTACCACTTGTGACCACAAGAGGGAGCCCAGAAATAGAGTTCACCACACTCCGTGCCATTGCTGTGTGTGGCATCTGTCTCTCATTGTGTGCCACCGAAAACCACTGTGTAATACTTGGCCATTTTTTTATTTTTGGGTACATTCTCCCTTTTCAAAAAAAAATAATTAGTGGGAGATAAATATTGGCAAGTCTGCCTCTGTGCCATTGCTGTGTGTGGCATCTGTCTCTCATTGTGTGCCACCGAAAACCACTGTGTAATACTTGGCCATTTTTTTATTTTTGGGTACATTCTCCCTTTTCAAAAAAAAAAATTAGTGGGAGATAAATATTGCCAAGTCTGCCTCCGTGCCATTGCTGTGTGTGGCATCTGTCTCTCATTGTGTGCCACCGAAAACCACTGTGTCATACTTGGCCATTTTTTTATTTTTGGGTACATTCTCCCTTTTCAAAAAAAAAGTAATTAGTGGGAGATAAATATTGGCAACTCTGCCTCTGTGCCAGTCCTGTGTGTGGCATCTGTCTCTCATTGTGTGCCACCGAAAACCACTGTGTAATACTTGGCCATTTTTTTATTTTTGGGTACATTCTCCCTTTTAAAAAAAAATAAGAGTGGGAGATTAAGATTGGCATTTCTGCTTGAGTGCTGGTCCTGTGTGTGCCATCTGTCTCAAATTATTGGGGCACAGAAAACCTAGTGTGTAACATTGGGCCTGATTTTCCTTTCAGTGTCAGGCACCTATAAAGGTATATATAAATCCTACAGAAGTTTGAGTTCACCTTATAAGTTGTTTTACTGTAACAAATAGCGTTACTTTGGTTACGTTTTGCAAACAATGAGGAAGTCTAGTGGAAGAGGTCGTGGCCGTGGGCGCTCATTGTCAGCTGGTAATGATGGTAGTGGTGGTGGAGCATCAGGTGGTCGTGGTAAAAGCAGTACAGCACCTAAGTCTCGAGTTGTTGAGCCAGGTTCGTTGTCTGGCTACACAAGGCCTCGAACGCTCTCTTTTCTGGGAGTAGGAAAACCACTTTTGAAGCCGGAGCAGGAGGAACAAGTATTGGCTTTCATTGCTGACTCTGCCTCTCGCTCTTTCGCCTCCTCCTCGGAAAGTGCCAAATGTCAGAGCAGTGCATCGTCAGTGGATGGTCCCGGTCAGGAACAAGTCACTTCCTTGTGTCCTTCACCCAGAACAACAGTGAAGGATGCGTCAGTCGACAGAACAGGTTACTCCATGGAGCTCTTTACACATACCGTTCCTGGGTTAGACAGTGAAACAGTTAACAGGCCATGCCCATTCGAAGTTGAATCGGACATGGAGTGCACAGATGCACAGCCACAGCCAGATTACTATGCTGTTCCTTTGACTCAGACCAGAACATTGCCCTCGCAGTGTACTGAGGCAGAATCAAACCCAGCGGAGACTATGGTGCCCCATCACGAACGCAATACCACCGGCTTACAAGGTGACACAGACGAAGTTGCACACGACATAGAAGAGGAGGTCATAGATGACCCAGTTGTTGACCCCAATTGGCAGCCATTGGGGGAACAGGGTGCAGGCGGCAGTAGTTCTGAAGCGGAGGAGGAGGAGCCGCAGCAGGCATCAACATCACAACAGGTTCCATCTGCCGGGCTCGTATCTGGCAAAAAACGCGTGGCAAAACCAAAAGCAGTTGGAGGACAGCGTGGCCATCCGGTTAAAGAAGCTCAGTCTGCAATGCCTGAAAACGTATCTGATAGTAGAAAGAGTGCAGTCTGGCATTTTTTTAAACAACATCCAAATGATCAGCGCAAAGTCATCTGTCAAAAATGTTCAACTACCTTAAGCAGAGGTCAGAATCTTAAAAGTCTAAATACAAGTTGCATGCATAGACACTTATCCACCATGCATTTGCAAGCCTGGACTAACTACTAAACGTCCCTAAAGGTTGCAGCACTCTCGGCCAATGAAGCTAGTCAGCAACGCTACATCCCTTCCCTCACTGTCAACCCACCATTTCCCGCACCACCTGCAGTATCTGTGTAGCTTTCGTCGCCAGGCCAAAGCAGTCAGGGAATCACCAGGTTTGCAGTAGGAAACACCGCATGTAGGGCACCGGGAAGAATACCATCTCCAACCCTCTCTCAGTCACCCATGTACACCGGCACCACCGCTAGTTCCACGATCTCCAGCTCTCCAGTCCAGCTCACCCTACATGAGACTCTTGTTAGGAAAAGGAAGTACTCATCCTCGCATCCGCGTACACAGGGTTTGAACGCCCACATTGCTAGACTAATCTCATTAGAGATGATGCCCTACCGGTTAGTTGAAAGCGAAGCTTTCAAAGCGCTGATGGACTACGCTGTACCACGCTACGAGCTACCCAGTCAGCACTTCTTTTCTAGAAAAGCCATCCCAGCCCTCCAACAGCATGTTAAAGACCGCATCGTCCATGCACTCAGGCAGTCTGTGACTACAAAGGTGCACCTGACAACAGGTGCATGGACCAGTAGGCATGGCCAGGGACGTTACGTGTCCATCACGGCACACTGGGTGAATGTGGTGGATGCAGGCTCCACAGGGCACAGCAATATTGGGACAGTTCTGCCTAGCCCACGGTCAAGGAAAGAGTTGGCTGTAGGCGTTCGCCTCCCCCCTCCTCTTCCTCCTCCTCATGCAGAAGCGAGAGCTCGTCCACAGACTGCAGTTGCACATCCACTCCATCCGCAGCTGCCACTGTTGCACACCAGGTGTGCCATTATGGGACAGCTAGTGGCAAGCGTCAGCAGGCTGTATTGGCAATGAAGTGTTTGGGCGACAACAGACACACCGCGGAAGTTCTGTCCGAGTTCTTGCAGAATGAAACTCAGTCATGGCTGGGCACTGTACATCTTGAGGCAGGCAAGGTAGTGAGTGATAACAGAAGGAATTTCATAGCTGCCATAGCCCTTTCCCAACTGAAACACATGTCTTGCCTGGCTCACACCTTAAACCTGGTGGTGCAGTGCTTCCTGAAAAGTTACCCGGGGTTACCCGACCTGCTCCTCAAAGTGCGCAGACTTTGCTCGCATATCCGCCGTTCGCCCGTACACTCCAGCCGTATGCAGAACTATCAGCGGTCTTTGAACCTTCCCCAGCATCGCCTAATCATCGACGTTGCAACAAGGTGGAACTCCACACTGCACATGCTTCAGAGACTGTGCGAACAGAGGCGTGCTGTTATGTTTTTGTGGGAGGATACACATACACGGGCAGGCAGTTGGATGGCAGACATGGAGTTGTCAGGTGTGCAGTGGTCGAAGCTACAAGACCTGTGTCAAGTCCTTCAGTGTTTTGAGGAATGCACAAGGCTGGTTAGTGCAGACAACGCCATAATAAGCATGAGCATCCCCCTAATGCGTCTGCTGATGCAAAGTTTGACGCACATAAAGGAGCAGGCATCTGCAGCCGAGGAAGAGGAAAACCTTGATGACAGTCAGCCATTGTCTGGTCAGGGCCGTGTAGAGGACGCGGTAGCGGGCGAAGAGGAGGAGGACAAGGAGGATGATGGGGATGAGTACTTTTTGAATGAGGAAGCTTCTCCTGGGCCAACAGAAATTAGTAGCAATGCAAGGCCGGGTTCTGTTTTTTTAAGGGAGACAAGTGACATAGATTTGCCTGTAACTGCCCCTCCAACCAGCACAACCGCAGATTTGACAACTGGAACTTTGGCCCACATGACGGATTATGCCTTACGTATCCTCAAAAGGGACACACGCATTATAAAAATGATGAGCGATGATGATTACTGGTTGGCCTGCATCCTTGACCCTCGCTATAAAGGCAAATTGCAAAATATTATGCCACATGAGAACCTCGAACAAATATTAGCAACCAAACAAGCTACTCTTGTAGACCGTTTGATTCAGGCAGCACACAGCGCCGGTGATGGTTCTCACACAAGCTGCAGGGGGCTACATGGCAGAGGTGTTAGAGGTGCACAGATCAGAAGTGGCGTTGGACAGAGGGGTTTTCTGACCAGGTTGTGGAGTGATTTCGCAATGACCGCAGACAGGACAGGTACTGCAGCATCTATTCAAAGTGACAGGAGACAACAATTGTCCAGTATGGTTACTAACTATTTTTCATCCCTTATCGATGTTTTCCCTCAACCGTCATTCCCATTTGATTACTGGGCATCCAAATTAGACACCTGGCCTGAATTGGCAGAATATGCATTGCAGGAGCTTGCTTGTTCAGCAGCTAGTGTGCTATCAGAAAGAGTATTCAGTGCTGCTGGTTCAATATTAACCGAAAAAAGGACTCGTCTGGCTACCCAAAATGTGGATGATCTCACCTTCATTAAAATGAACCACTCCTGGATTTCAAATTATTTTGCCTCACCTTTCCCGGCTGACACCTAGCTTTCCTATAAAAATTGCTTGCTTGTGGACTGGTCTTACTGAGTGTTCCAATCTCTTAATTTGCAGCAGCTGTTTGTCCAGCATACGACATGTTTACACCTCCCCCAATGGGAAAACTCCCCCCACGGGGCCGTGGTCTCGCCACTTGGCGCAAGCACCCGTTACAGTGCTGTTTGTCTGAAGAGGTGGGTGTGCCCGCTTTTGGTCGACGGCACTGCCACTGGGTCCCTCATTGTACAATGTAGTGTCTCTGGCGGTGGTGGTGCGCACCCAACGTCAGACACGCCTTTGTAACATGAGGGACCCTGGGGCGGTACCGCCGGCCACAAGAGAGTTCCCCCCCCAGCTCAAACTGTGCTCTACCACGTTCAAAATTATCTCGCACAGCTCCACCAATGTTTAGTCTATGCGCTGACATCATTCAATGCCTGGCCCTGACAAACAATACCAATTTGTTGACATCGATGATGCTAGTTAACCCCTTAACGACCGCCGATACGCCTTTTAACGGCGGCCGCTAAGGGTACTTAAACCACAGCGCTGTTAATTAACGGCGCTGTGGAAAAAGTGAATAGCGCCCCCCAGAGTCGGATTTTCTCTGGGGTCTCGGTTACCGGGGGTAGCCGAGACCCCAGAGAACATGATTTGGGGTTTTTTTACCGACCCCCGAGTTGCGATCGCCGGTAATTAACCGTTTACCGGCGATCGCAAAAAAAAAAAAAACGCGATTTCCCATTTAATTTCTCTGTCCTCCGATGTGATCGCACATCGGAGGACAGAGAAATAGGGTCCCCGGTCGCCCCCGATGCCCCCCGATACTCACTTGTCTCCCCCGGTGCTTCTCGTGGTTCCCCATGGGCGCCGCCATCTTAAAAATGGCGGGCGCACGTGCAGTGCGCCCGCCGGCCGGCACCTGGGAGATCTTTGGGGTCTCGGCTGCTGGGGGTAGCCGAGACCCCAAAGAACATGATCGGGATCGGTTTTTACCGACCTCTGTTTTGCGATCGCCGGTAATTAACTGTTTACCGGCGACCGCAAAAAAAAAAAAAAAAAAAGTGATGTGTAATTCTCTGTCCTCTGATGTGATCGCACATCAGAGGACAGAGAAATAGGGGGATTCGGGGACCCTATCATACTTACCAGTGTCCCTGGGTCCTCCTGTGTCTTCTCCTGCCGGCCGGCTTCTTCCTATAGAAAGAAAATGGCGGGCGCATGCGCAGTGCGCCCGCTCTCTGCTGCCATCTGCCGGCCGGCAGGAGAGAAGAGTTGGGGCTAAAATTAGGGTTAGGGTTAGGGTTAGGGCTAGGGTTAGGGTTAGGGTTAGGGCTAGGGTTAGGGTTAGGGTTAGGGCTAGGGTTAGGGTTAGGGTTAGGGCTAGGGTTAGGGTTAGGGTTGGGGCTAAATTTAGGGTTAGGATTGGAGCTAAATTTAGGGTTAGGGTTGGGGCTAAATTTAGGGTTAGGGCTGGGGCTAAATTTAGGGTTAGGGTTGGGGCTAAAGTTAGGGCTATAGTTAGAGTTGGGGCTGTTATGACCCCAATGGCAGAGGGTCTGAGGAATAAATACCAAGTCTGCAAACACAAAAAACCAGCTCATAGGGCAGTGGTAACTGGGCTGACCATATATCTAATCCTAGCACCACAAATAGAAGTAGCCGGGGAACGTGCCTACGTTGGTTCTAGACGTCTCGCGCCAGCCGGAGAACTAACTAACCCTAGAAGGGAAAAGAAAGACCTTTCTTGCCTCCAGAGAAAAGACCCCAAAAGTTGGATACAAGCCCACAACAAATAATAACGGTGAGGTAAGAGGAAAAGACAAACATAAGAATGAGCTAGGTATTTAGCAAAGAGAGGCCCACTAGCTAATAGCAGAATATAGTAAGATGACTTATATGGTCAGCAAAAACCCTATTAAAATATCCACGCTGGATATTCAAGAACCCCCGAACCGTCTAACGGCCGGGGGGAGAACACCAGCCCCCTAGAGCTTCCAGCAAGGTCAGAAATCACATTTAGTACAAGCTGGACAAAAATAGTAGCAAAGCAAGTAACTCAAAAAACAAGAAGCAAGACTTAGCTTAATTTTGCAAGAGCCAGGACCAGCAGACAGGAGCAACAGAAGGATCTGATTACAACGATGCCAGGCACTGGACTAAGGATCCAGGAAGTTAATATAGCGACACCCCTGGACTAACGACCCAGGTGAGTGCCAAACAGAAAAAAGACAATCCCAGAGTCATACCACTAGTGACCACAAGAGGGAGCAAAAAAGTCTAATTCACAACAGTACCCCCCCTAAAGGAGGGGTCACCGAACCCTCACCAAGACCACCAGGGCGATCAGGATGAGCAGCGTGAAAGGCACGAACTAAATCGGCCGCATGCACATCAGAGGCAACCACCCAGGAATTATCCTCCTGACCATAGCCCTTCCATTTGACCAGATACTGAAGCCTCCACCTGGAGAGACGAGAATCCAAGATCTTCTCCACCACGTACTCCAACTCGCCCTCAACCAACACCGGAGCAGGAGGCTCAACAGAAGGAACCACAGGTACAACGTACCGCCGCAACAAAGACCTATGGAACACGTTGTGAATGGCAAACGACACAGGAAGATCCAAGCGAAAGGACACAGGATTAAGGATTTCCAATATCTTGTAAGGACCGATGAAGCGAGGCTTAAATTTAGGAGAGGAGACCTTCATAGGAACAAATCGAGAAGACAGCCATACCAAATCCCCAACACGAAGTCGGGGACCCACACCGCGGCGGCGGTTGGCAAAACGCTGAGCCTTCTCTTGTGACAACTTTAAGTTGTCCACCACATGATTCCAGATCTGCTGCAACCTATCCACCACAGAATCTACCCCAGGACAGTCAGAAGGCTCCACATGTCCCGAGGAAAAACGAGGATGGAAACCAGAGTTGCAGAAAAATGGCAAAACCAATGTAGCGGAACTAGCCCGATTATTAAGGGCAAGCTCAGCCAACGGCAAGAAGGTCACCCAATCATCCTGATCCGTAGAAACAAAACACCTCAAATAAGCCTCCAGAGTCTGATTAGTTCGCTCCGTTTGTCCATTAGTCTGAGGATGAAAGGCAGACGAAAACGACAACTCAATGCCCATCCTAGCACAAAAGGATCGCCAGAACCTGGAAACAAACTGGGATCCTCTGTCAGACACAATATTCTCAGGAATGCCGTGTAAACGAACCACATTCTGAAAGAACACAGGAACCAGATCGGAAGAGGAAGGCAGCTTAGGCAAAGGTACCAAATGGACCATCTTAGAAAAGCGATTACATACCACCCAGATGACAGACATGCCCTGAGACACCGGGAGATCTGAAATGAAATCCATGGAAATGTGTGTCCAAGGCCTCTTCGGGACAGGCAAGGGCAAGAGCAACCTGCTGGCACGCGAACAGCAAGGCTTAGCTCGAGCACAAGTCCCACAGGACTGCACAAACGACCGCACATCCCGTGACAAGGAAGGCCACCAAAAGGACCTAGCCACCAGATCTCTGGTGCCAAAAATTCCCGGATGCCCTGCCAACACCGAGGAATGAACCTCGGAAATGACTCTGCTGGTCCACTTATCAGGAACAAACAGTCTGTCAGGTGGACAAGAGTCAGGTCTACCAGCCTGAAATCTCTGCAACACACGTCGCAAATCCGGAGAAATGGCTGACAAGATAACTCCCTCTTTAAGAATACCAACTGGTTCTGCGACTCCCGGAGAGTCAGGCACAAAGCTCCTTGAAAGAGCATCAGCCTTCACATTCTTTGAACCTGGTAAATATGAGACCACAAAGTCAAAACGGGAGAAAAACAATGACCAATGGGCCTGTCTAGGTTTCAGGCGTTTAGCAGACTCGAGATACATCAAATTTTTGTGATCAGTCAAGACCACCACACGATGCTTAGCACCCTCGAGCCAATGACACCACTCCTCAAATGCCCACTTCATGGCCAACAACTCCCGATTGCCAACATCATAATTCCACTCAGCAGGCGAAAACTTCCTAGAGAAAAAGGCACAAGGTCTCATTACAGAGCAACCAGGGCCTCTCTGCGACAAAACGGCCCCTGCCCCAATCTCAGAAGCATCCACTTCAACCTGAAAGGGAAGTGAGACATCAGGCTGGCACAAAACAGGCGCCGAGGTAAACCGGTGCTTCAACTCCTGGAAAGCCTCCACGGCTGCCGGAGCCCAGTTAGCAACATCAGAACCTTTCTTGGTCATATCCGTCAAAGGTTTAGCAATGCTAGAAAAATTAGCAATAAAACGACGGTAGAAGTTAGCAAAACCCAAGAACTTCTGAAGACTCTTAACTGACGTGGGTTGAGTCCAATCATGAATAGCATGGACCTTGACTGGGTCCATCTCCACCGCAGAAGGGGAAAAAATAAACCCCAAAAAGGGAACCTTCTGTACTCCAAAGAGACACTTTGAGCCCTTAACAAATAAAGCATTCTCACGCAAAACCTGAAACACCATCCTGACCTGCTCTACATGCGAGTCCCAGTCATCAGAAAAAAACAGAATATCATCCAGATAAACGATCATAAATTTATCCAGATACTTCCGGAAAATATCATGCATAAAGGACTGAAACACTGAAGGAGCATTAGAGAGCCCAAAAGGCATCACCAAGTACTCAAAATGACCTTCGGGCGTATTAAACGCGGTTTTCCATTCATCTCCTCGCTTAATGCGCACAAGGTTGTACGCACCACGAAGATCTATCTTGGTGAACCACTTGGCACCTTTAATTCGGGCAAACAAGTCTGACAACAGAGGCAAAGGATACTGAAATTTAACAGTGATTTTATTCAAAAGCCGATAGTCAATACAAGGTCTCAAAGATCCGTCCTTCTTGGCCACAAAAAAGAATCCCGCACCAAGAGGGGAAGAGGAAGGACGGATATGCCCCTTCTCCAGAGATTCCTTGATATACGAACGCATTGCGGTATGCTCAGGTACAGACAGATTAAATAGTCTTCCCTTAGGAAATTTGCTACCTTGAATCAAATCTATGGCACAGTCACAGTCCCTATGAGGAGGCAGAACACTGGACCTGGACTCGCTGAACACATCCTGATAATCAGACAAATACTCAGGAACTTCCGAAGGAGTAGAGGAAGCAATAGACACCGGCGGGGAATCACCATGAATATCCTGACAGCCCCAACTTGACACAGACATTGCCTTCCAATCCAAGACTGGATTATGAGTCTGTAACCATGGCAACCCCAAAACGACCAAATCATGCATTTTATGCAGAACAAGAAAACGAATCACCTCCCGATGTTCAGGAGTCATGCACATGGTTACCTGTGTCCAAAACTGCGGTTTATTTTCCGCCAATGGCGTAGCATCAATACCTCTCAGAGGGATAGGATTAACCAACGGCTCAAGAACAAAACCACAGCGCTTGGCAAATGACAGATCCATAAGACTCAGGGCAGCACCTGAATCCACAAACGCCATAACAGGGTAGGAGGACAATGAGCAAATTAAAGTCACAGACAAAATAAATTTAGGTTGCAAATTACCAATGGCGACAGGACTAACAACCCTTGTTAGGCGTTTAGAGCATGCTGATATAACATGTGTAGAATCACCACAGTAAAAACACAACCCATTCTGACGTCTATGATTTTTCCGCTCATTTCTGGTCTGAATTCTATCACATTGCATCAAATCAGGTGTTTGTTTAGACAACACCACCAGAGGATTAGCGGTTTTGCGCTCCCGCAAACGCCGGTCAATTTGAATAGCCAGCGCCATGGAATCATTCAGACTTGTAGGAATGGAGAAACCCACCATCACATTCTTAATGGCTTCAGAAAGGCCATTTCTGAAGTTTGCGGCCAGAGCACACTCATTCCACTGAGTAAGCACGGACCATTTCCGAAATTTTTGGCAATACACTTCAGCTTCATCCTGACCCTGAGAAATAGCCAGCAAGGCTTTTTCTGCCTGAACCTCAAGATTGGGTTCCTCGTAAAGCAATCCGAGTGCCAGAAAAAACGCATCAATATTTGCCAATGCCGGATCTCCTGGCGCTAGCGAGAAGGCCCAATCCTGAGGGTCGCCCCGTAAAAAAGAGATAACGATTTTAACTTGCTGAACTGAGTCTCCAGATGAACGGGGTCTCAGGGATAGAAACAATTTACAATTATCCCTGAAATTCCTAAACTTAAATCGGTCTCCAGAAAACAGTTCAGGAATAGGTATTTTAGGTTCAGACATAGGACTACTGGTAACAAAATCTTGTATGCTTTGCACATGAGCAGCAAGCTGGTCCACACTTGTAATCAAGGTCTGGACATTCATGTCTGCAGCAAGCTCAAGCCACTCAGAGGTAAAGGGGAGGAAGAGAGGAAAAAAAAAAAATTCAGAATTTCTTTTCTTATATCCCACTTCTGAAATGCATTAAACATTCAATGTAGGCCTGGCATACTGTTATGACCCCAATGGCAGAGGGTCTCAGGAATAAATACCAAGTCTGCAAACACAAAAAACCAGCTCATAGGGCAGTGGTAACTGGGCTGACCATATATCTAATCCTAGCACCACAAATAGAAGTAGCCGGGGAACGTGCCTACGTTGGTTCTAGACGTCTCGCGCCAGCCGGAGAACTAACTAACCCTAGAAGGGAAAAGAAAGACCTTTCTTGCCTCCAGAGAAAAGACCCCAAAAGTTGGATACAAGCCCCCAACAAATAATAACGGTGAGGTAAGAGGAAAAGACAAACATAAGAATGAGCTAGGTATTTAGCAAAGAGAGGCCCACTAGCTAATAGCAGAATATAGTAAGATGACTTATATGGTCAGCAAAAACCCTATTAAAATATCCACGCTGGATATTCAAGAACCCCCGAACCGTCTAACGGCCGGGGGGAGAACACCAGCCCCCTAGAGCTTCCAGCAAGGTCAGAAATCACATTTAGTACAAGCTGGACAAAAATAGTAGCAAAGCAAGTAACTCAAAAAACAAGAAGCAAGACTTAGCTTAATTTTGCAAGAGCCAGGACCAGCAGACAGGAGCAACAGAAGGATCTGATTACAACGATGCCAAGCACTGGACTAAGGATCCAGGAAGTTAATATAGCGACACCCCTGGACTAACGACCCAGGTGAGTGCCAAACAGAAAAAAGACAATCCCAGAGTCATACCACTAGTGACCACAAGAGGGAGCCAAAAAGTCTAATTCACAACATGGGGCTAAAGTTAGGACTAGGGTTGCGGCTAAAGTTAGGGTTAGTGTTGGGATTAGGGTTTGGATTAGGGTTGGCATTAGGGTTACGTAAGGGATTACGGTTAGGTTTGGGATTAGGGTTAAGGGTAGGGTTGGGATTAGGGGTGTATTGGGATTAGGGTTAGGTTTGAGGTTAGGGTTGAGATTAGGATTAGGGGTGTGTTGGATTTAGGGTTCTGATTAGGGTTATGGTTGTTTTGAGGTTAGGGTTGCGATTATCCTTAGGGTTGTGATTAGGATTATGGATCGGGTTGGCATTAGGGTTAGGCCTCTTTCACACTTCAGTCTTTTGGCGTCAGTCTGAAACGGCCATTTTCATCAAATAGCGGATCCGCCATTTTTTTTGGCGGTTCCGCTATTTTCCCATAGACATGCATTAGCGACAGATTGTGGCGGATGGTCGTCCGTTCCATCCGCCATGTGACGGATCCGTCAAGATTTGGCGGACGTCATCTAGACATTGACGGCCATTGTAACGTTTTTTTTCTGCGCCGAAATGGCGGTTCGCGACGGATCCGTCGCGTTCGTCATTCCATAGAATGGCCGCCTATGGGCGACGGATCCGTTGTTACCGTCATTTCGGCGGATCCGTCGCCCCAATCCGCTTTTTCAATTGCGCATGCTCCAAAAAGTAGATACTTTTCCCAGACAACCCCCAAGTAACGGATCCGTCAAAAAAACGGATCCGTTAATACCGTTTTCTCAACAATTGTGACGGATCCGTCACTATGTCGGAGCTGACTGATGCCAAACAACTGAAGTGTGAAAGGAGCCTTAGGGGTGTGTTGGGGTTAGGGTTGGAGTTAGATTTGGGGGGTTTCCACTGTTTAGGTACATCAGGGGGTCTCTAAACGCCACAGCCAATTTTGCGCTCAAAAAGTCAAATGGTGCTCCCTCCCTTCCGAGCTCTGCCGTGCACCCAAACAGTGGTTTACCCCCACATATGGGGCATCAGCGTACTCGGGATAAATTGGACAACAACTTTTGGGGTCCAATTTCTCCTGTTACCCTTGTGAAAATAAAAACTTGGGGGCTAAAAAAATTTTTTTGTGGAAAAAAAAAATATTTTTTATTTTCACAACTCTGCATTATAAACGTCTGTGAAGCACTTGGGCATTCAAAGTTCTCACCACACATCTAGATAAGTTCCTTGGGGGCTCTAGTTTCCAAAATGGGGTCACTTGTGGGGGATTTCTACTGTTTAGGTACATCAGGGTCTCTGTAAACGCAACATAATGCCCGCAGACCATTCTATCAAAGTCCGCATTCCAAAATGGGGTTCCTTCCTTTCCGAGCTCTGCCATGCGCTCAAACAGTGGTCCCCACCACACATGGGGTATCAGTGTACTCAGCACAAATTGGACAACAACTTTTGAGGTCCAATTTCTCTTGTTACCCTTGTCAAAATAAAAATTTGGGGGCTCAAAAATCTTTTTTGTGGAAAAAATTTTTTATTTTTATTTTCACGACTCTGCATTATAAACTTCTGTGAAGCACTTGGGCATTCAAAGTTCTCACCACACATCTAGATAAGTTCCCTGGCGGGTCTAGTTTCCAAAATGGGGTCACTTGTGGGGGGTTTCTACTGTTTAGGCACATCAGGGGCTCTGCAAATGCAACATAACGCACGCAGACCATTTTATCAAAGTCTGCATTCCAAAACGGCGCTCCTTCCCTTCCGAGCTCTGCCGTGCACCCAAACAGTGGTCCCCCCCCACACATGGGGTATCAGTGTACTCAGGACAAATTGGACAACAACTCTTGGGGTCTAATTTCTCTTGTTCCCTTGTGAAAATAAAAACTTGGGGGCTAAAAAATCTTTTTTGTGGAAAAAAAAATTTTTTTTTATTTTCACGACTCTGCATTATAAACTTCTGTGAAGCACTTGGGCATTCAAAGTTCTCACCACACATCTAGATAAGTTCCTTGGGGGGTCTAGTTTCCAAAATGGGGTCACTTGTGGGGGGTTTCTACTGTTTAGGTACATCAAGGGCTCTGCAAATGCAACATAACGCCCGCAGACCATTCTATCAAAGTCTGCATTCCAAAACGGCGCTCCTTCCCTTCCGAGCTCTGCCATGCGCCCAAACAGTGGTTTACCCCAACATATGGGGTATCAGCCTACTCAGCATAAATTGCACAATAAATTTTGGGGTCCAATTTCTCCTGTTACCCTTGAGAAAATAAAAAATTGCAGGCTAAAAAATCATTTTTGAGGAAAAAAAAAGGATTTTTTATTTTCACGGCTCTACTTTATAAATTTCTGTGAAGAACTTGGGGGTTTAAAGTGCTCACCGCACATCTAGATAAGTTCCTCAAGTGGTCTAGTTTCCAAAATGGGGTCACTTGTGGGGGGTTTCTACTGTTTAGGCACATCAGGGGCTCTCCAAACGCGACATGTTGTGCGATCTCAATTCCAGCCAATTCTACATTGAAAAAGTAAAACGGCACTCCTTCTCTTCCAAGCTCTGCGGTGCGCCCAAACAGTGGTTTACCCCCGCATATGGTGTATCGACACACTCAGGAGAAATTGCACAACAACTTTTGTGGTCTAATTTCTCCTGTTACCCTTGTCAAAATAAAAATTTGGGGGCAAAAATATCATTTTTGAAAAAAAAATGCGACTTTTTATTTTCACGGCTCTACGCTATAACCTTCCGTGAAGCACCTGGGGGTTTAAAGTGCTCACCACACATCTAGATAAGTTCCTTAAGGGGTCTAGTTTCCAAAATGGTGTCACTTGTGGGGGGATTCTACTGTTTAGGCACATCAGGGCCTCTCCAAACGCAACATGGCGTCCGATCTCAATTCCAGCCAATTCTACATCGAAAAAGTAAAACGGCACTCCTTCTCTTCCAAGCTCTGCGGTGCGCCCAAACAGTGGTTTACCCCCGCATATGGTGTATCGACACACTCAGGAGAAATTGCACAACAACTTTTGTGGTCTAATTTCTCCTGTTACCCTTGTCAAAATAAAAATTTGGGGGCAAAAATATCATTTTTGAAAAAAAAATGCGACTTTTTATTTTCACGGCTCTACGCTATAACCTTCCGTGAAGTACCTGGGGGTTTAAAGTGCTCAACACACATATAGATAAGTTCCTTAAGGGGTCTAGTTTCCAAAATGGTGTCACTTGTGGGGGGATTCCACTGTTTAGGCACATCAGGGGCTCTCCAAACGCGACATGGCGTCCGATCTCAATTCCAGCCAATTCTACATCGAAAAAGTAAAACGGCACTCCTTCTCTTCCAAGCTCTGCAGTGCGCCCAAACAGTGGTTTACCCCCACATATGGGGTATCAATGTACTCAGGAGAAATTGCACAACAACTTTTGTGGTCTAATTTCTCCTGTTACCCTTGTGAAAATAAATATTTTGGGGCAAAAAGATCATTTTTGTAGAAAAAATGCGATTTTTTATTTTCACGGCTCTACGTTATAAACTTCTGAGAAGCACCTGGGGGTTTAAAGTGCTCACCACACATCTAGTTAAGTTCCTTAAGGGGTCTAGTTTCCAAAATGGGGTCACTTGTGGGGGGCTTCTACTGTTTAGGCACATCAGGGGCTCTCCAAATGCGACATGGCGTCCAATCTCAATTCCAGCCAATTCTACATTGAAAAAGTAAAACGGCACTCCTTCTCTTCCAAGCTCTGCGGTGCGCCCAAACAGTGGTTTACCCCCACATATGGGGTATCAACATACTCAGGAGAAATTGCACAACAACTTTTGTGGTCCAATTTCTCCTGTTACCCTTGTGAAAATAAGAATTTGTGGGCGAAAATATCATTTTTGTGTAAACAAATGCGATTTTTTATTTTCACGGCTCTACTTTATAAACTTCTGTGAAGCACTTGGGGGCTCAAAGTGCTCACCACACATCTAGTTAAGTTCCTTAAGGGGTCTAGTTTCCAAAATTGGGTCACTTGTGGGGGGTTTCCACTGTTTAGGCACATCAGGGGCTCTCTAAACATGACATGGCATCCGATCTCAATTCCAGCCAATTCTGCATTGAAAAAGTCAAACGGCGCTCCTTCTCTTCCAAGCTCTGCGGTGCGCCCAAACAGTAGTTTACCCCCACATATGGGGTATCGGCGTATTCAGGAGAAATTGCCCAACAACATTTATGGTTAAATTTCTGTTTTTACACTTGTGAAAATTAAAAAAAAAGGTTCTGAAGTAAAATGTTTGCAAAAAAAAGTTAAATGTTCATTTTTGCCTTCCACATTGTTTCAGTTCCTGTGAAGCACGTAAAGGGTTAATAAACTTCTTGAATGTGGTTTTGAGCACCTTGAGGGGTTCAGTTTTTAGAATGGTTTCACACTTGGTTATTTTCTATCATGTTGACCCCTCAAAATGACTTCAAATGTGATGTGGTCCCTAAAAAAAAATGGTGTTGTAAAAATGAGAAATTGCTGGTCAACTTTTAACCATTATAACTCCCTAACAAAAAAAAATTTTGGTTCCAAAATTGTGCTGATGTAAAGTAGACATGTGGGAAATGTTATTTATTAACTATTTTTTGTGACATATCTCTCTGATTTAAGGGCATAAAAATCCAAATTTTGAAAATTGCTAAATTTTTAATTTTTTTGCCATATTTCCATTTTTTTCATAAATAATCGCAAGTAATATCGAAGAAATGTTACCACTAACATGAAGTACAATATGTCACGAAAAAACAATCTCAGAATCAGCAGGATCCGTTGAAGCGTTCCAGAGTTATAACCTCATAAAGTGACAGTAGTCAGAATTGTAAAAATTGGCCTGGTCATTAAGTACCAAATTGGCTCTGTCACTAAGGGGTTAAAGTAGTCTGGGTCAGTGTCCTATATTGACACCAGTAAATAGTAATTTACTGCCAAATTACTTTTTCATAAACTCTGCAGATGAGCCCACCCCTGTACCTAAGCATGCCACCCTTTTTTAATTTATTGTTGTTTTGCGAGACATTAACATCTATTTATTTTTTGGGAGTACTAACTGTGTCAGACACTCCTTGCAATACTCCTCCACTGACCACAATGCTGCCTGTGTATCCATGTAACCGATTTAAAACTGCCATGAGCCTATTGTTTGTTATTTTAGGCCTTTGATAGCCTGTCTGAGGTCCCTACTTGCAATACTCCTCCACTGACCACAATGCTGCCTGGAGTGCCTGCCTGTGTATCCATGTAACCGATTTAAAACTGCCATGAGCCTATTGTTTGTTATTTTAGGCCTTTGTTAGCCTGTCTGTGGTCCCTACTTGCAATACTCCTCCA
Organism: Ranitomeya variabilis; assembly: GCF_051348905.1. Taxonomy (NCBI): domain Eukaryota; kingdom Metazoa; phylum Chordata; class Amphibia; order Anura; family Dendrobatidae; genus Ranitomeya; species Ranitomeya variabilis. The sequence goes on along the minus strand of NW_027508192.1, from coordinate 345,378 downwards.
CTGACCACAATGCTGCCTGGAGTGCCTGCCTGTGTATCCATGTAACCGATTTAAAACTGCCATGAGCCTATTGTTTGTTATTTTAGGCCTTCGTTAGCCTGTCTGCGGTCCCTTCTTGCAATACTCCTCCTCCGCTGACCACAAAGCTGCCTGTGTATCCATGTAACCAATTTAAAACTGCCATGAGCCTATTGTTTGTTATTTTAGGCCTTTGATAGCCTGTCTGCGGTCCCTACTTGCAATACTCCTCCACTGACCACAATGCTGCCTGGAGTGCCTGCCTGTGTATCCATGTAACCGATTTAAAACTGCCATGAGCCTATTGTTTGTTATTTTAGGCCTTCGTTAGCCTGTCTGCGGTCCCTTCTTGCAATACTCCTCCTCCGCTGACCACAAAGCTGCCTGTGTATCCATGTAACCAATTTAAAACTGCCATGAGCCTATTGTTTGTTATTTTAGGCCTTTGATAGCCTGTCTGCGGTCCCTACTTGCAATAGTCCTCCACTGACCACAATGCTGCCTGGATTGCCTGCCTGTGTATCCATGTAACCGATTTAAAACTGCCATGAGCCTATTGTTTGTTATTTTAGGCCTTTGATAGCCTGTCTGCGGTCCCTACTTGCAATACTCCTCCACTGACCACAATGCTGCCTGGAGTGCCTGCCTGTGTATCCATGTAACCGATTTAAAACTGCCATGAGCCTATTGTTTGTTATTTTAGGCCTTTGTTAGCCTGTCTGCGGTCCCTACTTGCAATACTCCTCCACTGACCACAATGCTGCCTGGAGTGTCTGCCTGTGTATCCATGTAACCGATTTAAAACTGCCATGAGCCTATTGTTTGTTATGTTAGGCCTTCGTTAGCCTGTCTGCGGTCCCTTCTTGCAATACTCCTCCTCCACTGACCACAAAGCTGCCTGTGTATCCATGTAACCGATTTAAAACTGCCATGAGCCTATTGTTTGTTATTTTAGGCCTTCGTTAGCCTGTCTGCAGTCCCTTCTTGCAATACTCCTCCTCCGCTGACCACAAAGCTGCCTGTGTATCCATGTAACCGATTTAAAACTGCCATGAGCCTATTGTTTGTTATTTTAGGCCTTCGTTAGCCTGTCTGCGGTCCCTTCTTGCAATACTCCTCCTCCGCTGACCACAAAGCTGCCTGTGTATCCATGTAACCGATTTAAAACTGCCATGAGCCTATTGTTTGTTATTTTAGGCCTTTGATAGCCTGTCTGCGGTCCCTACTTGCAATACTCCTCCACTGACCACAATGCTGCCTGGAGTGCCTGCCTGTGTATCCATGTAACCAATTTAAAACTGCCATGAGCCTATTGTTTGTTATTTTAGGCCTTCGTTAGCCTGTCTGCGGTCCCTTCTTGCAATACTCCTCCTCCGCTGACCACAAAGCTGCCTGTGTATCCATGTAACCGATTTAAAACTGCCATGAGCCTATTGTTTGTTATTTTAGGCCTTTGATAGCCTGTCTGCGGTCCCTTCTTGCAATACTCCTCTACTGACCACACCAATGCTGCCCGTGTACCCCTGGAACCTATTTAAAAGTTCATAGAGCCTAGTTATATATTTTATTTACTATTAATAAGGCCATGATGGACTACGCTGTACCATGCTACAAGCTAACCAGTCGACACTTCTTTTGCGAGAAAAGCCATCCCAACCCTCCACCAGCATGTAAAAGACCGCATTGTCCATGCACTCTGGCAATCTGTGAGTACAAAGGTGCACCTGACAACAGACGCATGGACCTGTAGGCATGGCCACGGAAGATTACGTGTCCATTACGGTGCAATGGGTTAATGTGGTGGATGCATGGTCCACAGGGGATAGCCTACTAAGTCTGTCTGCAGTCCCTAATTCAAATTGTCCTCCACTGTCTAAATCGGAGCTTCAACCTTCTGGCTTTCGGCCTATAGTATCAGAAATTAAACTGCATTTGGCCTTCAACTTTGGTTACGGCCTACTAACGGTGTTTGCCCCTCCCTGGTGTTGACCTCCATGTATAAAGCTGAGCTTCAACCTTCTGGCTCTCATTAAGTGCTGTTTTTTAAAAAACTTGGTGGTTACAGCCTACTAACGGTGTCTGCCCCTCCCTGGTGTTTGTCCTCAACTGAATAAAGCTGAGCTTCAATCTTCTGGCTCTCATTAAGTGCTGTTTTTTAAAAACTTGGTGGTTAGGGCCTACTAACGGTGTCTGCCGCTCCCTGGTGTTTGTCCTCAACTGAATAAAGCTGAGCTTCAACCTTCTGGCTCTCATTAAGTGCTGTTTTTTAAAAAACTTGGTGGTTACAGCCTACTAACGGTGTCTGCCCCTCCCTGGTGTTTGTCCTCAACTGAATAAAGCTGAGCTTCAACCTTCTGGCTCTCATTAAGTGCTGTTTTTTAAAAACTTGGTGGTTAGGGCCTACTAACGGTGTCTGCCCCTCCCTGGTGTTGTCCTCCACTGTATAAAGCTGAGCTTCAGTCTTTAGGCTTTTGGCCTAAAGTATCAGATATTAAACTGCATTTGGCCTATTAGTGTGTTTGGGCCCTTAAAACAGTGTCTGCTGCTCCTGGGTTTGCTACTCCACTGAACAAAGCAATGCCGCCTGTTTAGTCCTGTTACCAATTTTGAACTGCATTTAGCCTACTTTATTCTTTGGCCCTATATCTGTTTCCTCCTCATCCTGCCCATTGCCCAGCCACTGCTAGATGAGTCTGCTGGTACATTGACCTAGACCACTACATTCCCCTTGCACTCTACACAGCCAGAATCTGACCCTGCTGAAAGTAAGGTTCCCCTTCCCGCATGTTATACCACCTTACACAGGGACAAAGAGGAAGGTGCAGATGAAAGTGCAGGTTCCTTCATCAGGTGGGGGGGGCATACTCGTTGGCGACATCACTGGCACAGGGCCCCTCAGAGTACGCAAAAGTGTCGCTGCTGGTGGGAGGCGACCCGCCATGCAAACACACCGCTGTACTTTGAGGGGCCCTGTGCCAGTGCAAATGCGAACGAGTGCCCCCCCCCGCTTGCTCAGGATCGCAGCACTTGCAACGTTGAAATACTTACCTCTCCCTGCTCCACCGCCGTGACGTAGTCCACGATTCCTGGGCCCACTAAAACCTTGAACCAGCCCTACCCCCCACAACTTTTGCCAAATGACCCCCAAGTTCCAATGAACAACTATTATTATAAAGTTAATTAAGATTGACAAGCTTCAGAAACAAGAATGGATGTTTTTGGCATTAAAATGGGCACTGTAGGTGTTTTCCTGGCCTCCACTCACTGCCGACTATGCTTCCCCATTGACTTGCATTGGGTTTCGTGTTTCGGTCGATCCCCGACTTTTAGCGATAATCGGCCGACTGCACTCGACTCGACTCTGGACAATGTCGGGTTTCACAAAACCCGACTCGATCTTAAAAAAATGAAAGTCGCTCAACCCTAATCACCACTTCTGAATTTATCACCCACTCCTGGTTTTGGATTACAAATACTTAGACAAAATACTGAACAAACACTGAATGTGTGAACATACCCTTAGGGTAGGTAATTACCTGTTTTCAGCATAGAACCACTGTAAGTGCATAGTTGCCTCTCTGTAATTGTCACAGGACAGGGAGGGGTTAAACATCCAAGCATTTAATCTCTATTGGAAATCAAGAATCTTCTCATTATTGATATCAGAGAGAATAAGTGTTAGGTTCTGGGATTCTCCTACTGAACCAGGTGGATCCCAAGCCTTGTCTCCCTCTGCGGTCTCCCATTCTTCTTCGACCACAGTGAAACCTGCTCAGTAGAGATGTCGTTCCCAGCATGTTGCTCAGACTCATGCTGTTCATCTGGTTACTGCTGGCTCTTCAGCTACTGCTATAGTAACTAGCAATAGGCGGTAGTGAGCAGATGTTCCTGGGTCTAAGTCCAGAAATCACTCCACTAAGCGTGCTCATGAGGCGACCTCTCATTGGTGGTCAGCCGTCAGTTGCTCAGGTCCTGTGTCGGCTCCGAATTGGTCCGCGAGCAAGGTCCTGTCTGATTGGCATAAACTATAAAAGGATCTATGGTGTGCCCGTCGGTGAGCTAAGATCATTTATGTTACATGCGTGTGTGGAACACTACAGTAGTGTGGACTTGTTTCCGTGTACTCAGGGCAGGCGTATACCCTTTAGAATTCCACCTTCTCCAAAGAGGAGTTTGTGCGTGTGCTCAGGGCGGGCGTATAGCCCTTAGAATTCCGGCACCTCGGGAGAGGAGTTCGTATGAGTGCATATGCTGTGACTGTGTCCACTACCTGTTCCCTTGCCCCAGAGAGGGTAGTGCTCACCTATATAGTAACAGGGGAATTCACATAGCGCCATTTCCACTAGCGTGGCAACTAGCTGCGCCATACTGTTTCTGACCCTCTGTGAAGCTAACAGAGCTGGGTAATTGCTTTCTGTTTCACACAGGGTGGCGTGTAACCCCGTGTGCTTTCAAGATCGCTTGCCACATGCTTTCGCCATTGTTCATTAGCTGCGGTTTCACATCTCCGCATGGTGGACCCCGGGTTGCAATCGCACTTCATGTTTATTTATATGTAGTGCGATCTGCCAACCCTAACAATAAGTGACCTCCATGCACAACACAATCCACTATATCAAGACCAATAATACCACACACTAAAGGAACAAATGCCGCCACACCATGACTAGACCATATATTACCATTACATGATGACCGAATAACATCACATACAGGGGACAAATACCACCACACCATGGCCGGACCACATATTATCACCACATGGTGACCAAATACTATCACATACAGGGGACAAATACCGCCACACATGACCAGACACATAGTGACCAAATAATAACACATACAGGAGACAAATACTGCCACACCACAACCAGACCACATATTACTACCATATAGTGACTGAATAATAGCACCTGCAGGTGGTTAATACAGTCACATCATGAACAGACCACATAATGACCGAATAATACCGCATACACAGGTTTAATGGAGTCACATTATGACCAGACCACATAGTGACCGAATAATGCCGCATATAGGGGATTAATGCAATCACATCATGACCAGACCACATAGTGACCAAATACTATGGCATACAAGAGAAATACCACCAAATCATGACCAAATGGCATATTACCACCACATAGTGGTACTACAATACTGATCATTAATAAAAAGACAATACTAATAACACTAATATTACCACCTGTGACATTATACACATGAGCTCTGTGTAGAGTGTCAGTGTTCAGATAATACAGTGATCACCAGTGACATTATACACAGTAGCTCCGTATATATATAGTGTCAGTGTACAGGTAATACAGTGATCCCCAGTGACATTATGCACAGGAGCTCTGTATATAGTGTCAGTGTGCAGGTAATACAGTGATCACCAGTGACATTATATACAGGAGCTCTGTATATAGTATCAGTGTACAGATAATATAATGATCACCAGTGACATTATACACAGGAGCTCTGTATATAGTGTCAGTGTACAGATAATATACAGTAGTGATCACCAGTGACATGCACAGTAGCTATGTGTATAGTGTCAGTGTACAGTTAATACAAGGATCAACAGTGACATTATGATGTTTTTCATCTTCATCCAGTGCAGGCCACCATCATTTCTTCCAGACAGGACTCCTCTCTGCAGAAAATAGCAGTTTTCTATAGCTGATTGCTTCCAGAGCACATTCCCCACTATTTTTCAACTTCCACACTATGTCAGATGAAGAAAAAATGGCATAGTGCCGCCCTGCACACTGGCAGGAACCCCTTTTGTTCTCCCCCATGGAAGACAGTTACCTCAAAAGTAAATTAAATTACAGCAGTAATAATGTCCCCTGATTGGCCCCAAGCGTATTTATGTCCCCACTTGCCACCATAAACCAATAATGTATTCTCCTCATTCTGACCTCCATACAGTAATTAATAAGGTGCCACATCCTGGGCCCCTTTATTCAATGTTTCCCTCCTAGGCTCCTATGTCCACTTTAATAATGTTCCCTGCTTGGGCCCCTATATTCACCTCTATGACCACTATCTTGCCCAATCATGGGGGGGATTCTCCTCACCTTCTTGCGCTCCCTGGTGTCCTCTTGTGGCTTCACATTCGGCATGCTCATTAAAATGGCTGCCGACTGCAGCTGTGACAGGGTGCTCTGCTCTGTGACAGGGTGCAGTATAATCACAGCATGACTGGTTAGAATAGAAGAGATAGATAGATGTATACACATAGAATATATATATATATAGATATAGATATATATATATATATATATATATATATATATTTATATTATATATATATATATATATATATATATATATATATATATATATATATATATATACAGTATATAGCTCTGGAAAAATTAAGAGACCACCACATCAAATCCCTGTCATGGGCAGCCCAATCTCCAGACCTGAACCCCAAAGAAAACCTCTGGAATGTAATCAAGAGGAAGATGGATAGTCACAACCCATCAAACAAAGAAGAACTGCTTACATTTGTGGGCCAGAAGCAGTGTGAAAGACTGGTGGAAAAAATGCCAAGATGCATTAAAGCTGTGATTAAAAATCATGGGTATTCCACAGGGAGAAGAATTGAGACACAAGGGGCAAGAATGGAGACACAGGGGGCAAGAATGGAGACACAGGGGGAAAATTGGAGACCCATGGGGCAGGATGGAGACACAAGTGGCAGGATGGAGACACAAGGGGCAAGATTATGGGGCAGGATGGAAACAGATGGGGCTGGATCACGGAGCAAGATGGAGACAGATGGGGCATGATGTATATATATTACAAACATAGGTAGAAGAAAACTGGCAATTAATCTGCCATGTACTGTAAAATCACAGCAGGAGCCGACAGGATAGAAGAGATGGATTACATACAGTAAATGCATATAGAATAGATAGATTTATAGATGGCAGTGACAAATGCAATTAGTGCATTGTGTGTGCAAATTGCTGGACGTGTATTCAATTAATAAAAGACAAATGTTTGGAAAAAATGGCATGGGCTCCCTTGCAATTTTCGTAATCAGCAGAGGGAAAGCCAACAGCTGGGGGCAGATGTTTATAGCGTGAGTGTCATGGATGTGGACAAGGTTCCTACCATGTCCTTTTGGGGTTAATTTGTATAGCCTCTTTTTTGGTTTGGGGAGGGATATATTTACCTGCCTTCATCTGGGGATCCTTGTCAGTGATACATCTGTCTTGGCTGTGTGTCTGACCCCCAGGCGTGCTTGCATATTGTTTAGGCCATTTGCTTTCTTGTGTATGAATAGAAAAACCTAGCACTCAACTTAAATGCAAATAGAGAAGAACTTTATTCAGTTAATAGGGAGTAGTACAGCAAAACATTTTGGTCAAACCTGACCTATGTCAGTTACGTAGTACGGAAGTAGGGGGATTTAAATAGATATCAGAGTGTGTTCATATGGATGTCTCAGCATCCGTCAGGACTGTATGTAGTGGGTAGTCTGAGGACTGTAATGGGCAGTCCGAGAACTAGTACAAAGAATGGCCGTATGTAATGTCCACTACCGCTGATGTCACTTAGGCTGTGCAGACTCCCCGCCTGGTGTGGTGCACTTGACAGCATGTGAAAATGTTCAGAAACTTTCCCACGCTAATGAGTTCATGTCCTGTCAGGCAGGGAGGCTGAGCAGGCAGCATTTCATTTATTCCTCTGTGATTTACAGTCCGACCGGTAGCATTAGCACATCTCCCAGTTGTAAACTAATTAACCCCTTGATATATGGATTGCAGCATGGGACTTGACTGTACGACGGACAGGTATGGGATATTGTTGCTTTTTTATTTTGGATTTTTTTTACAGAAGAATGAGGGCTTCGCTTGGATTGAGAATGTAATAAAGATTGTAAACCTGTGTGTTTATTTATTTCATTAAAAGACTTTATTCTTAATGTGTGTATATTTTTTTAACTCATTCATACCATTGGATTAATAATGGAGAGGTGTCTTATTGACCCCTCTCCATTATTAACCAAGCTTAATGTCACCTTACAATGGCAAGGTGACATTGTGACCCCAGAGTTCGGTTGTCACAGTGGTATTGCCTTCCTCATGGGGAGGGTGATGCCATGCTTGGAAGTGAGGAAGGATCCCTTTAACAGGTAGCACGTACACACAAAAAAAAACACCAGTACACAGGCAGAGATGCTTACCTGTCCAGGGCCTCCAACAATTGCACTAACCAAGGTGCAGCGGACCCAAGTTAAGATGGCAGACACACAGGTGCAATAATACCGATAGCAGCTGCCATCTTAACTTGGGTCCGCTGCACCTTGGTTAGTGCAATTGTTGGAGGCCCTAGATAGGTAAGCATCGCTGCCTGTGTACTGGTGTTTTTTTGTCTAGAATAGTGGAGGTCTTTCCTCTTATGGTGTTTTTTTTAGATTAGGACTGCCAATATGTAAGGACCCTTGACGTGGGTTGGCAGCTTAACCCCTTCCTGACATCGGACGTACTATCCTGTCGAGGTGGGGTGGGCCCCCATGACCACGGACAGGATAGTACGTCCAGCGCGATCGGCGGCGCTCACGGGGGGAGCGCGGCCGATCGCGGCCGGGTGTCAGCTGCCTATCGCAGCTGACATCCGGCACTATGTGCCGGGAGCAGTCACGGACCGCTCCCGGCACATTAACCCCCGGCACACCGCGATCAAACATGATCGCAATGTGCCGGCGGTGCAGGGAAGCATCGCGCAGGGAGGGGGCTCCCTGCGGGCTTCCCTGAGCCCCCCGCAGCAACGCGATGTGATCGCGTTGCTGCGAGGGTCTTACCTCCCTCCCTGCCTGCTCCAGACCCGGATCCAAGATGGCCGTGGATCCGGGTCCTGCAGGGAGGGAGGTGGCTTCACAGAAGCCTGCTCAGAGCAGGCACTGTGAAGCAGCCTGCACTTCTCTCAGATCGGTGATCTGTCAGAGTGCTATGCAAACTGGCAGATCACCGATCTGTATTGTCCCCCCCTGGGGCAAAGTAAAAAAAAAAAAATATGGACCAAAATATGGAAAATTTATAGCTCTCAAAATGTGGTAACGCAAAAAATATTTTTTGCAATGAAAAGCATCTTTCAGTGTGTGACGGCTGCCAATCATAAAAATCCGCTAAAAAACTCGCTATAAAAGTAAATCAAACCCCCCTTCATCACCCCCTTAGTTAGGGAAAAAAAATGTATTTATTTCCATTTTCCCATTAGGGCTAGGGTTGGAGCTAGGGTTAAGGCTACAGTTAGGGTTGGGGCTAAAGTTAGGGTTAGGGTTGGGGCTAAAGTTACGGTTAGGGTTTAGATTACATTTACTTTTGGGAATAGGGTTGGGATTAGGGTTAGGGGTGTGTCAGGGTTAGAGGTGTGGTTAGGGTTACTGTTGGGATTAGGGTTAGGGGTGTGTTTGGATTAGGGTTTCAGTTATAATTGGGGGGTTTCCACTGTTTCGGCACATCAGGGGCTCTTCAAACGCGACATGGCGTCCGATCTCAATTCCAGCCAATTCTCCGTTGAAAAAGTAAAACAGTGCTCCTTCCCTTCCGAGCTTTCCCGTGTGCCCAAACAGGGGTTTACCCCAACATATGGGGTAGCAGCGTACTCGGGACAAATAGGACAACAACCTTTGGGGTCCAATTTCTCCTGTTACCCCTGGAAAAATACAAAACTGGGGGCTAAAAAATAATTTTTGTGGGAAAAAAAAATAATTTTTTATTTTCACGGCTCTGCGTTATAAACTGTAGTGAAACACTTGGGGGTTCAAAGTTCTTACAACACATCTAGATAAGTTCCTTGGGGGGTCTAATTTCCAAAATGGGGTCACTTGTGCGGGGCTTCTACTGTTTAGGTACATTAGGGGCTCTGCAAACGCAATGTGACGCCTGCAGACCATTCCATCTAAGTCTGCATTCCAAATGGCGCTCCTTCCCTTCCGAGCCCTCCCATGCATCCAAACGGTGGTTCCCCCCACATATGGGGTATCAGCGCACTCAGGACAAATTGGACAACAACTTTTGGGGTTACCCTCGGGAAAATACAAAACTGGGGGCTGAAAAATAATTTTTGTGGGAAAAAATTTTAGTTTTATTTTTACGGCTCTGCATTATAAACTTCTGTGAAGCCCTTGGTGGGTCAAAGCGCTCACCACACATCTAGATAAGTTCCTTAGGGGGTCTACTTTCCAACATGGTGTCACTTGTGGGGGGTTTCTACTGTTTAGGTACATTAGGGGCTCTGCAAACGCAATGTGACGCCTGCAGACCATTCCATCTAAGTCTGCATTCCAAATGGCGCTCCTTCACTTCCGAGCCCTTCCATGCGTCCAAACGGTGGTTCCCCCCCCACATATGGGGTATCAGCGCACTCAGGACAAGTTGGACAACAATTTTTGGGGTCCAATTTCTCCTGTTACCCTCGGGAAAAAACAAAACTGGGGGCTGAAAAATAATTTTTGTGGGAAAAAATTTTAGTTTTATTTTTACGGCTCTGCATTATAAACTTCTGTGAAGCCCATGGTGGGTCAAAGCGCTCACCACACATCTAGATAAGTTCCTTAGGGGGTCTACTTTCCAACATGGTGTCACTTGTGGGTGGTTTCTACTGTTTAGGTACATTAGGGGCTCTGCAAACGCAATGTGATGCCTGCAGACCATTCCATCTAAGCCTGCATTCCAAATGGCACTCCTTCCTTTCCGAGCCCTCCCATGCGCCCAAACAGTGGTTCTCCCCACATATGGTGTATCATTGCACTCAGGACAAATTGGACAACAAATTTTGGGGTCCAATTTCTCCTGCTACCCTCGGGAAAATACAAAACTGGGGGCTAAAAAAATTATTTTTGTGGGAAAAAATGTTTGTTTTATTTTTACGGCTCTGCATTATTAACTTCTGTGAAGCCCTTGGTGGGTCAAAGCGCTCAAAACACATCTAGATAAGTTCCTTAGGGGGTCTACTTTACAAAATGGTGTCACTTGTGGGGGGTTTCAATGTTTAGGCACATCAGTGGCTCTCCAAACGCAACATGGCGTCCCATCTCAATTCCTGTCAATTTTGCATTGAAAAGTCAAACGGTGCTACTTCCCTTCCGAGCTCTCCCATGCGCCCAAACAGTGGTTTACCCCCACATATGGGGTATCAGCGTACTCAGGACAAATTGTACAACAACTTTTGGGGTCCAATTTCTTCTCTTACCCTTGGGAAAATAAAAAATTGGGGGTGAAAAGATAATTTTTGTGAAAAAATATGATTTTTTATTTTTACGGTTCTGCATTATAAACTTCTGTGAAGCACTTGGTGGGTCAAAGTGCTCACCACACCTCTAGATAAGTTCCTTAGGGGGTCTACTTTCCAAAATGGTGTCACTTGTGGGGGGTTTCAATGTTTAGGCACATCAGTGGCTCTCCAAACGCAACATGACGTCCCATCTCAATTCCTGTCAATTTTGCATTGAAAAGTCAAACGGCGCTCCTTCCCTTACGAGGTCTCCCATGCGCCCAAATAGTGGTTTATCCCCACATATGGGGTATCAGCGTACTCAGGACGAATTGTACAACAACTTTTGTGGTCCAATTTCTTCTCTTACCCTTGGGAAAATAAAAAATTGGGGGCGAAAAATAATTTTTGTGAAAAAATGTGATTTTTTATTTTTACGGTTCTGCATTATAAACTTCTGTGAAGCACTTGGTAGGTCAAAGTGCTCACCACACCTCTAGATAAGTTCCTTAGGGGGTCTACTTTCCAAAATGGTGTCACTTGTGGGGGGTTTCAATGTTTAGGCACATCAGGGGCTCCCCAAACGTAACATGGCGTCCCATCTCAATTCCAGTCAATTTTGCATTGAAAAGTAAAATGGCGCTCCTTTCCTTCCGAGCTCTGCCATGCGCACAAACAGTGGTTTACCCCCACATATGGGGTATCGGTATACTCAGGACAAATTGTACAACAACTTTTGGGGTCCATTTTCTCCTGTTACCCTTGGTAAAATAAAACAAATTGGAGCTGAAGTAAATTTTTTGTGAAAAAAAGTTAAATGTTCATTTTTATTTAAACATTCCAAAAATTCCTGTGAAGCACCAGAAGGGTTAATAAACTTCTTGAATATGGTTTTGAGCACCTTGAGGGGTGCAGTTTATAGAATGGTGTCACACTTGGGTATTTTCTATCATATAGACCCCTCAAAATGACTTCAAATGAGATGTGGTCCCTAAAAAAAAATGGTGTTGTAAAAATGAGAAATTGCTGGTCAACTTTTAACCCTTATAACTCCCTAACAAAAAAAAATTTTGGTTCCAAAATTGTGCTGATATAAAGTAGACATGTGGGAAATGTTACTTATTAAGTATTTTGTGTGACATATCTCTGTGATTTAAGGGCATAAAAATTCAAAGTTGAAAAATTGCAAAATTTTCAAAATTTTTGCCAAATTTCCATTTTTTTTGCAAATAAACGCAGGTAATATCAAAGAAATTTTACCACTATCATGAAGTACAATATGTCACGAGAAAACAATGTCAGAATCGCCAAGATCCGTTGAAGCGTTCCAGAGTTATAACCTCATAAAGGGACAGTGGTCAGAATTGTAAAAATTGGCCTGGTCATTAACGTGCAAACCACCCTTGGGGGTGAAGGGGTTAAATATTGTGGCCATAATATCGACCAATACCTTGCATACATTGTTATGTTTTTGGTGCACTGTATATTTTTCCAGGGTGCAGCTGGGCCCTAGATGGCTCTGTACACTGTGGCCTCTGTTCACACAGGATGCATTATGGTTAGCCCGCTACATGGCGTCATTTATAGGCTTTGAGCCATATACTTTGCATTCTTGGGTGAACACGCCACATACAGACTATTTGTTTGCACAGGTGCACCAAGCGGCCAATTCCTGATTGTAGGGTGGCTGCCTTATTGGTATTATTGCACCTGTGTGTCTGCCATCATAACTTGGGTCCGCTGCACCTTGGTTAGTGCAATTGTTGAAGGCCCTGGACAGGTAAGCATCTCTGCCTGTGTACTGGTGTTTTTTTGTCTAGAATAGTGGAGGACTTTACTCTTATGGTGTTTTATTTTAGCACGTACACACAACACTGTTCTGACTCCAGGCCAGAAAGGGGAGCTCTGATCCAGTTTGTGGGTGGCTTCCCTATATATGCAGGCTGGAGGAGGAGTTAGTCAGTGTGTCAGTGAGAAGTGAGGAGTGGAAAGCTGGGGCCGTGCAGACACATGGTTCTGCAGCTCTTGGAAAGAGAAGAGAGGGACAGAGCAGTCTGTGAGACAATGCACAAGGAGAAGAGGCAAAGGAGAGGAAAGATACTGGGAGTGGATATGCGAGAAGGCTCATTATAGAATCAGCGCAAGTAACCGGAAGCTGGAATTCTGAGGTTGTGGGGGTAACTGTATGCCCCACAGCAGAAACCCTGCATTAGAATGTGCCAGCCCCTCTATGCATAGACTGCGTTACTATGGTGACACTGATCCACCCCTCTACACTGAGGAGTCCATGTGCTGTGTGCTTTCATCCACCCATCTCTACACATAAGTTGAGTGGGTACAGAGAGGTGTAACCTAAAACTTCTAAGCATCAATACAAAATATTAAACAGACCTAAACCAACCATATACCATTTATTACACTGTTATCTCATTATGTGGCTGGTGTAGGTTTTAACCATTTGTTGTATTGTGGCCTGAGTGAGACTCCTGTTAATGCATTTCCATCGCTGGTATAACTGGAAATTTCTGGACCCCGGTACAAAGTCTATAAAAGGAAGCCCACCCATCATGTGTCATTTATAACAATACTATATTTTATGTGACATATGGACTTCTGGGCTCCTTCACACATCATGACTCTGATGTAAGGGTACCGTCACACAGTACCATTTTGATCGCTACGACGGTACGATTCGTGACGTTCTAGCGATATCGTTACGATATCGCAGTGTCTGACACGCAGCAGCGATCAGGGATCCTGCTGAGAATCGTACGTCGTAGCAGATCGTATGGAACTTTCTTTCGTCACTTGATCACCCGCTGTCATCGCTGGATCGTTGTGTGTGACAGCGATCCAGCGATGTGTTCGCTTGTAACCAGGGTAAACATCGGGTAACTAAGCGCAGGGCCGCGCTTAGTAACCCGATGTTTACCGTGGTTACCAGCGTAAACGTAAAAAAAACAAACAGTACATACTCACATTCCGGTGTCTGTCCTCCGGCGTCTCAGCTTCTCTGCAGTGTGAGCGCCGGCCGGAAAGCGAGCACAGCGTTGACGTCTGACGTCACCGCTGTGCTTTCCGGCTATGGCGCTTACACAGTGGAGAGAAGCAGAACGCCGGGGACAGAATGTAAGTATGTACTGTTTGTTTTTTTTACGTTTACGCTGGTAACCAGGGTAAACATCGGGTTACTAAGCGCGGCCCTGCGCTTAGTTACCCGATGTTTACCCTGGTTACCGGGGACTTCGGCATCGCTCCAGCGCCGTGATTGCAACGTGTGACCGCAGTCTACGACGCTGGAGCGATATTCATACGATCGCTGCGACGTCACGGATCGTGCCGTCGTAGCGATTAAAATGGTACTGTGTGACGGTACCCTAACTGCTACCTTTGCTTATCCTTCTAGCTGTACCACAGGTGGTATGGAGTGGACAACCAGATTAACACACAATATGGACCAGACATGCTGTGTGCTCTCTTCAAAGCATGGGCCGCACAAAAAAAGCTTTTACACCATCATACAGTAGTCAAAATGAGAGTAAAGGTTAAAAAATGCCAACGGTATTACAATTTCTTTTGTAGATATTGGAACGACTGCTTCTTTTCTCTTTTTTGGTAAGTGGAAAGAATGTAATGGTACATAAAATAATGTTAAGGACCACACAGCTTGTATCTGAACATATAACATATAACACAATGGATATCAAGTAAGATCTACAGGAGACACTATTAATTTAACCTTATCCGCCAAGAACAGTATGTTATAATTCCTTGTGCAAGATGTCAGCTATGAAATTCTTTGTTACAGACAGGTGGCTTTTATCAATTAATTTTTTAGCTTGTTTTTATGTCCCTATCTTCACTATTTCTTCATTACTGATTTCCTAGCAAAGTTATGAATGCAGAAAGATGTTTAAGATACTTTTCATTTCTAGAATTCCTTCCAAATTAATTATCATGGTGAGTGAGAACATGTTAGATATGGTTATAATTTAATGTTACCCCCTACAAAGTAACAGTGAATATAAATCATGATGCATTTTTAAGAAAATTTAATGAAGGAAAAACAAAATATAATTTACTTTTACTGGAGAAGAATTACAGTAATTTTCAAAAATCAACAATCTGTAATGTAAAGAAGTTTATTTCCGTCTGTACATCATATAGAAAACCTCAAAACCTCTTATTTTATGTACTGTAATAGAAAAAGTCAATGCACTGGTAGGTCTACAAATTTGTGCTCCTTGCCCTAAATCTTGCTTTTTTCATTCTCTTAATTTATGTATCTATAATGGACCTATAATGGCGCACAAGGGCGAAGGACTGTGTGGTACAGCATAAAACTTTCAAACTTGATATCCTGGATGGGACAACAGAGATACAGTGTCTTGCAAAATTATTCACTCCTTTGCTTTTTACTCATTGTGTTACCTTACAACTTTTGTTGAAATATTTTTGTAATCTGATTTGTGTGTGATGCACAATTACTAAGTAGAATAATTGGTGAAATTAAGTGAGAAAAATCTAGGCATAAATTAAGTTTACGAGATCAAATAACTAACATTTGGCATGTGAATATGTATTCAATCTTTGTGCTATGAAGCCCCTAAAAATTTCTGGTGCAAGTAGTGATGAGCGAGTACCGTAATATTTGTAATCGCTATACTCGTAATGAGTACTTTGTAAAAATCGCGTATTCTTTTCCGAATATCTAGTACAATGCAAGTCAATGGGAAATGTGAGTAATTTTCTGCTGGACCATACAAAGGTGTAGGGGGGCCTGAGGAAAAGGCTGGAATGGATGGGAAAGTGATGAAGCAGAATGGGAAGAGCCTGGAGAATATGCCTGCATACATTTCTGACTCACATATGGTTTCTGGGAATAAGTTTGTTGCAGTATTACGCCACTTTTACAGATACACAAGAACAACTACCAAACTTAGGTTTATGTTAAATATGTATCCCTATCTCAGTCACAATGTGGGACAACCTGTCACAAGGGCCTCCAATGACAAATATTAGTTTGGTAGGCAGGGCCGGTTTTAGATAAAGTGGGGCCCTAGGCGAAAGTTTAAAATGAGGCCTCCAATGCTCACATATTGCACCATGACACTCAAACATTTTGGTTGTATTTAGATGCGCTGATTTCAGGCCGTTCAATGAGTGTGATCGACAATACTGAAGTAGTTTGGCTCTTGTTTCTCGGCCTCTTTACACCGGCTAATGAAGAATGATGGGGACAGAACACTAGAAGCTCAATCTATTCCCATACAGTATCATGTTATAAGCAGCAGGGCTGTCGAGTCAGAGACAGTGTCCATTTTGGTAGAGTTCGTATCAAATGGACAGACTCTGACTCCTCAAATACATTATATAATACATTGGGTGCAGAATGTGATGAAATTTTTTCAGTATAATTTGGGAAAATTATAACATGTCCTATATATGTCTGTTCTGTTCCTGATCTAAGGATCTCGGCTTTTAGTGGAGATGAATTTGTGCTGCACTTGATGCACATGATCAGATTATCAGTAGTGACAAGTGATGAGCGAGTATACTCATTGCTTGGGTTTTCCTGAGCATGCTCGGGTGGTCTCCGAGTATTTTGGCATGCTCTGGGATTTAGTTTGTGATAGAAATATATATATCATGTAGATCTCACTTGCATGTATACTCCTCTATAATCATATATACTCATATGCTCACAGCTAGTGTTGAGCGATACTTTCCGATATCGGAAAGTATCGGAATCGGAAAGTATCGGCCGATACCGTCACAGTATCGGAATCCAATCCGATACCGATACCCGATCCCAATGCAAGTCAATGGGACGAAAATATCGGAATTAAAATAAACCCTTTATACACTTGTAGGTTCATTCTACATGAAGGAAAACAACTAAGAATAATGTAGGATGTATTGGGGGACGTGGCGGAGACATTAAAGGCACAGAGGTTTAGCCCAATCTAATAGAATAGCAGGATTTTTTTTTTTTTTTTATGACGTTCGGCGTTAGAAAGAATTTGACTATGTTATTTTTTTTTTTTATGTCAGATATTGATGTTTCACTACTTCCACGCCCTTCACCTTCTTTTTTACTTCTCCCACGCTTTCTTCTTCATTATCCTCATCATCAGCTTCTTTGACATCAACTTCTTCACCTTCTTCATCTTCTTCTTCATCTTCTACCTATTATTTTTTGGGTTACATTGTTCATATTCTTTTTATTTTACTATTATCTTCATCATATTCTACTTCTTCATCATATTCTTATTTGTGACAGGCATTCCCGTAGTTGTTATCTATAAAAGTTTGAAGATTACACCTTCCGTTCTGCCTGTCACAAAACAGTTACATTTGTCCGCGTTCAGTTTGGCCTGCAGCATCAGGCTTTATCCAGGGGCACCACGAGGAGGAACGGACTCACCCCCATACACTGCTTAGTCTTCTTCTGCTTATAATTTACATAATATTTTTTGCTCTGATATTTTGTGTTATGCTTAATGTCCTTCTGCTCTTTGTTCTGCAGCCTCTTGTTCTTCTGCTTCTCGGTCTTCCAGGTCGTCGTCGTCTCCAGGGTCGTCGTCTCCGGGGTCGTCGTCATCGGGGTCGTCTCCGGGGTCGTCGTCATCGGGGTGGTCTTCAGGGTCATCGTCTCCAGGGTCGTCGTCATCACGGTGGTTGTCGTCTCTGGTGTCGTCGTCATCTTAGGGGTGGTCTTCCGGGTCATCGTGTTTAGTCTCTTGAACTTGGAAATGCAGCAGAAGGTACAAGAAGGCTGAGAGAATGCCGAGAACCAGCTGATGGAACTGGAGCTCAGATGGCTACCCGAAGGTCCAAGAGCCAATGGAACGACCGAGGACCAGCTGACGTTACTGGAACCCGGTTACTAAGCAGGAGGTACCCGTGCTGAAAGCACTACCAAGGACCACCTGACGTTGGTGGAACTCAGATACCCAGAGGGAGGCACCTAAGCCAAAGGCTCTGCCCGGAACCAGCTGACGGTACTGGAACCAGGATGGGGAGCAGAAGGTACAAGAGCAAAAGACACTGCCGAGAACCAGCTGACGGTGCTGGAACCCGGATGGGTAGCCGAAGGTCCAAGAGCCAATGGAACTACCGAGGACCAGCTGACGTTACTGGAACCCGGTTACTAAGCAGGAGGTACCCGTGCCTGAAAGCACTACCAAGGACCACCTGACGTTGGTGGAACTCGGATACCAAAGGGAGGCACCTAAGCCAAAGGCTCTGCCCGGAACCAGCTGACGGTACTGGAACCAGGATGGGGAGCAGAAGGTACAAGAGCAAGTGTCTGCGTGGCTTTTGCAGGACACGATGCCGGCTGCACAGCAGGGGAACAGCTGGCGGTGCTGAACCCCACTGACACATTGGCTGGTGTTTTTCTCTGTGCAGCTAGCACATCTGGGCCCCAACTGGCGGTGTGTTAGAGCCCAGGGACAGCAGGAGAAGGAGGAGGAGCAGGAGCAGGGGGAGGGGAGTGTAGGCCGAAGCCTGCACTGGCGGCAGCTTTGGGTGTGTTGTGTCTGCGTGGCGGTCGCAGGACACGTTGCCGGCTACACAGCAGGGGAACAGCTGGCGGTGCTGGACCCCACTGACACATTGGCGAGGTGTTTGGCTCTGTGCAGCCAGCACTTCCGGACAGCAACGAGCGGTGTTGTAGCCCGGGCTCTGCAGGGGGAGCAGAGTGTAGGCCGAAGCCTACTTGAACCAATTTCAAAGGTAACCTTTAACCCCCCCTCAGGGGTTACAAAGTAGAAGAGCCACAGCTTATGCAGCAGTAGTGCTGCGCAAGTCAAAGGTTGCTCTTGTAATTTTTCTCCTTGCACACGCTGAATGGAACACGTATAACATTTAGCCCTTTATACAGTCAAACTGTGTAATGGAGGCGAGAGTTCCCTTTGTAATGAGACGCAGCACAGATGTCAAGAATCCCACCTTGGTGCTGGGTGCAGCCTCCTGAGCGTTGTTATTTGCTGTACAGGAGTCTGCGCTGTCGTGTTATCCCCTGGCCTAGCGCCGTTAGCGCTGCCCATCTTCTGACATCATTTAATGTCGGCCGTTGCGGTTCGCGATGACCATGAATCCCAGCCCCGCAGTGTCTTAACATTGTTAAAACACTGCGGGGCTGGGATTCAGGGCCTGGCGCAGCACATATGTTCGCCTCTCACACGCGGGTCCTTACACCCGCTTCAGACTGTGCGGCGTCATCTGATCCCTTATCGCATGCCACGGCCATGAAGCCGCACAGTCTGAAGAAGGCGGAAGGAGAGGAGGGACAGGCGAACTGATGCACTGATCCTGCCCATCAATCACACCCTCGCAGTCCCAATAAATAAGACACCGAGGGGCGTTGTGTGGGTCAGGGCGGCCGCAGAGGCGCAGCCAGCCAAACAATGATGCCAGAAGACGGGCAGCGCTACCAAGGGGGTTGCAGCGTGTCATTACAAAGGAAAGTCACACCCCCGGGACGGTTAAATGGTCACACAGAGGACACATTTCAGACGTGTTTTCAGTTCCACATGTGCGAGGAGAATACGTTTATGAGCCACCTTGCACACATGCAGCATTACCGCTGTACAAGGTGGCTGGATAACGTAAAAACGCCTGGGGGAGGGGGGACAGGTTCCCTTCAATTTCAGTTCTTGTGTCTGCGTGGCTTTTGCAGGACACGTTGCCGGCTGCACAGCAGGGGAACAGCTGGCGGTGCTGGACCCCACTGACACATTGGCTGGTGTTTTTCTCTGTGCAGCTAGCACATCTGGGCAAAAACTGGCGGTGTGTTAGAGCCCAGGGACAGCAGGAGGAGGAGCAGGAGGAGGAGGAGCAGGGGGAGGGGAGTGTAGGCCGAAGCCTGCACAGGCGGCAGCTTTGGGTGTGTTGTGTCTGCGTGGCTTTTGCAGGACACGTTGCCGGCTACACAGCAGGGGAACAGCTGGCGGTGCTGGACCCCACTGACACATTGGCGAGGTGTTTGGCTCTGTGCAGCCAGCACTTCCGGACAGCAACTAGCGTTGTTGGAGCCCGGGCTCTGCAGGGGGAGCAGAGTGTAGGCCGAAGCCTAATTGAACCGATTTCAAAAGTCACCTTTAACCCCCCCTCAGGGGTTACAAAGTAGAAGAGCCACAGCTTATGCAGCAGTAGTGCTGCGCAAGTCAAAGGTTGCTCTTGTAATTTTTCTCCTTGCACACGCTGAATGGAACACGTATAACATTTAGCCCTTTATACAGTCAAACTGTGTAATGGAGGCGAGAGTTCCCTTTGTAATGAGACGCAGCACAGATGTCAAGAATCCCACCTTGGTGCTGGGTGCAGCCTCCTGAGCGTTGTTATTTGCTGTACAGGAGTCTGCGCTGTCGTGTTATCCCCTGGCCTAGCGCCGTTAGCGCTGCCCATCTTCTGACATCATTTAATGTCGGCCGTTGCGGTTCGCGATGACCATGAATCCCAGCCCCGCAGTGTCTTAACATTGTTAAAACACTGCGGGGCTGGGATTCAGGGCCTGGCGCAGCACATATGTTCGCCTCTCACACGCGGGTCCTTACACCCGCTTCAGACTGTGCGGCGTCATCTGATCCCTTATCGCATGCCACGGCCATGAAGCCGCACAGTCTGAAGAAGGCGGAAGGAGAGGAGGGACAGGCGAACTGATGCACTGATCCTGCCCATCAATCACACCCTCGCAGTCCCAATAAATAAGACACCGAGGGGCGTTGTGTGGGTCAGGGCGGCCGCAGAGGCGCAGCCAGCCAAACAATGATGCCAGAAGACGGGCAGCGCTACCAAGGGGGTTGCAGCGTGTCATTACAAAGGAAAGTCACACCCCCGGGACGGTTAAATGGTCACACAGAGGACACATTTCAGACGTGTTTTCAGTTCCACATGTGCGAGGAGAATACGTTTATGAGCCACCTTGCACACATGCAGCATTACCGCTGTACAAGGTGGCTGGATAACGTAAAAACGCCTGGGGGAGGGGGGACAGGTTCCCTTCAATTTCAGTTCTTGTGTCTGCGTGGCTTTTGCAGGACACGTTGCCGGCTGCACAGCAGGGGAACAGCTGGCGGTGCTGGACCCCACTGACACATTGGCTGGTGTTTTTCTCTGTGCAGCTAGCACATCTGGGCAAAAACTGGCGGTGTGTTAGAGCCCAGGGACAGCAGGAGGAGGAGCAGGAGGAGGAGGAGCAGGGGGAGGGGAGTGTAGGCCGAAGCCTGCACAGGCGGCAGCTTTGGGTGTGTTGTGTCTGCGTGGCTTTTGCAGGACACGTTGCCGGCTACACAGCAGGGGAACAGCTGGCGGTGCTGGACCCCACTGACACATTGGCGAGGTGTTTGGCTCTGTGCAGCCAGCACTTCCGGACAGCAACTAGCGTTGTTGGAGCCCGGGCTCTGCAGGTGGAGCAGAGTGTAGGCCGAAGCCTAATTGAACCGATTTCAAAAGTCACCTTTAACCCCCCCTCAGGGGTTACAAAGTAGAAGAGCCACAGCTTATGCAGCAGTAGTGCTGCGCAAGTCAAAGGTTGCTCTTGTAATTTTTCTCCTTGCACACGCTGAATGGAACACGTATAACATTTAGCCCTTTATACAGTCAAACTGTGTAATGGAGGCGAGAGTTCCCTTTGTAATGAGACGCAGCACAGATGTCAAGAATCCCACCTTGGTGCTGGGTGCAGCCTCCTGAGCGTTGTTATTTGCTGTACAGGAGTCTGCGCTGTCGTGTTATCCCCTGGCCTAGCGCCGTTAGCGCTGCCCATCTTCTGACATCATTTAATGTCGGCCGTTGCGGTTCGCGATGACCATGAATCCCAGCCCCGCAGTGTCTTAACATTGTTAAAACACTGCGGGGCTGGGATTCAGGGCCTGGCGCAGCACATATGTTCGCCTCTCACACGCGGGTCCTTACACCCGCTTCAGACTGTGCGGCGTCATCTGATCCCTTATCGCATGCCACGGCCATGAAGCCGCACAGTCTGAAGAAGGCGGAAGGAGAGGAGGGACAGGCGAACTGATGCACTGATCCTGCCCATCAATCACACCCTCGCAGTCCCAATAAATAAGACACCGAGGGGCGTTGTGTGGGTCAGGGCGGCCGCAGAGGCGCAGCCAGCCAAACAATGATGCCAGAAGACGGGCAGCGCTACCAAGGGGGTTGCAGCGTGTCATTACAAAGGAAAGTCACACCCCCGGGACGGTTAAATGGTCACACAGAGGACACATTTCAGACGTGTTTTCAGTTCCACATGTGCGAGGAGAATACGTTTATGAGCCACCTTGCACACATGCAGCATTACCGCTGTACAAGGTGGCTGGATAACGTAAAAACGCCTGGGGGAGGGGGGACAGGTTCCCTTCAATTTCAGTTCTTGTGTCTGCGTGGCTTTTGCAGGACACGTTGCCGGCTGCACAGCAGGGGAACAGCTGGCGGTGCTGGACCCCACTGACACATTGGCTGGTGTTTTTCTCTGTGCAGCTAGCACATCTGGGCAAAAACTGGCGGTGTGTTAGAGCCCAGGGACAGCAGGAGGAGGAGCAGGAGGAGGAGGAGCAGGGGGAGGGGAGTGTAGGCCGAAGCCTGCACAGGCGGCAGCTTTGGGTGTGTTGTGTCTGCGTGGCTTTTGCAGGACACGTTGCCGGCTACACAGCAGGGGAACAGCTGGCGGTGCTGGACCCCACTGACACATTGGCGAGGTGTTTGGCTCTGTGCAGCCAGCACTTCCGGACAGCAACTAGCGTTGTTGGAGCCCGGGCTCTGCAGGGGGAGCAGAGTGTAGGCCGAAGCCTAATTGAACCGATTTCAAAAGTCACCTTTAACCCCCCCTCAGGGGTTACAAAGTAGAAGAGCCACAGCTTATGCAGCAGTAGTGCTGCGCAAGTCAAAGGTTGCTCTTGTAATTTTTCTCCTTGCACACGCTGAATGGAACACGTATAACATTTAGCCCTTTATACAGTCAAACTGTGTAATGGAGGCGAGAGTTCCCTTTGTAATGAGACGCAGCACAGATGTCAAGAATCCCACCTTGGTGCTGGGTGCAGCCTCCTGAGCGTTGTTATTTGCTGTACAGGAGTCTGCGCTGTCGTGTTATCCCCTGGCCTAGCGCCGTTAGCGCTGCCCATCTTCTGACATCATTTAATGTCGGCCGTTGCGGTTCGCGATGACCATGAATCCCAGCCCCGCAGTGTCTTAACATTGTTAAAACACTGCGGGGCTGGGATTCAGGGCCTGGCGCAGCACATATGTTCGCCTCTCACACGCGGGTCCTTACACCCGCTTCAGACTGTGCGGCGTCATCTGATCCCTTATCGCATGCCACGGCCATGAAGCCGCACAGTCTGAAGAAGGCGGAAGGAGAGGAGGGACAGGCGAACTGATGCACTGATCCTGCCCATCAATCACACCCTCGCAGTCCCAATAAATAAGACACCGAGGGGCGTTGTGTGGGTCAGGGCGGCCGCAGAGGCGCAGCCAGCCAAACAATGATGCCAGAAGACGGGCAGCGCTACCAAGGGGGTTGCAGCGTGTCATTACAAAGGAAAGTCACACCCCCGGGACGGTTAAATGGTCACACAGAGGACACATTTCAGACGTGTTTTCAGTTCCACATGTGCGAGGAGAATACGTTTATGAGCCACCTTGCACACATGCAGCATTACCGCTGTACAAGGTGGCTGGATAACGTAAAAACGCCTGGGGGAGGGGGGACAGGTTCCCTTCAATTTCAGTTCTTGTGTCTGCGTGGCTTTTGCAGGACACGTTGCCGGCTGCACAGCAGGGGAACAGCTGGCGGTGCTGGACCCCACTGACACATTGGCTGGTGTTTTTCTCTGTGCAGCTAGCACATCTGGGCAAAAACTGGCGGTGTGTTAGAGCCCAGGGACAGCAGGAGGAGGAGCAGGAGGAGGAGGAGCAGGGGGAGGGGAGTGTAGGCCGAAGCCTGCACAGGCGGCAGCTTTGGGTGTGTTGTGTCTGCGTGGCTTTTGCAGGACACGTTGCCGGCTACACAGCAGGGGAACAGCTGGCGGTGCTGGACCCCACTGACACATTGGCGAGGTGTTTGGCTCTGTGCAGCCAGCACTTCCGGACAGCAACTAGCGTTGTTGGAGCCCGGGCTCTGCAGGTGGAGCAGAGTGTAGGCCGAAGCCTAATTGAACCGATTTCAAAAGTCACCTTTAACCCCCCCTCAGGGGTTACAAAGTAGAAGAGCCACAGCTTATGCAGCAGTAGTGCTGCGCAAGTCAAAGGTTGCTCTTGTAATTTTTCTCCTTGCACACGCTGAATGGAACACGTATAACATTTAGCCCTTTATACAGTCAAACTGTGTAATGGAGGCGAGAGTTCCCTTTGTAATGAGACGCAGCACAGATGTCAAGAATCCCACCTTGGTGCTGGGTGCAGCCTCCTGAGCGTTGTTATTTGCTGTACAGGAGTCTGCGCTGTCGTGTTATCCCCTGGCCTAGCGCCGTTAGCGCTGCCCATCTTCTGACATCATTTAATGTCGGCCGTTGCGGTTCGCGATGACCATGAATCCCAGCCCCGCAGTGTCTTAACATTGTTAAAACACTGCGGGGCTGGGATTCAGGGCCTGGCGCAGCACATATGTTCGCCTCTCACACGCGGGTCCTTACACCCGCTTCAGACTGTGCGGCGTCATCTGATCCCTTATCGCATGCCACGGCCATGAAGCCGCACAGTCTGAAGAAGGCGGAAGGAGAGGAGGGACAGGCGAACTGATGCACTGATCCTGCCCATCAATCACACCCTCGCAGTCCCAATAAATAAGACACCGAGGGGCGTTGTGTGGGTCAGGGCGGCCGCAGAGGCGCAGCCAGCCAAACAATGATGCCAGAAGACGGGCAGCGCTACCAAGGGGGTTGCAGCGTGTCATTACAAAGGAAAGTCACACCCCCGGGACGGTTAAATGGTCACACAGAGGACACATTTCAGACGTGTTTTCAGTTCCACATGTGCGAGGAGAATACGTTTATGAGCCACCTTGCACACATGCAGCATTACCGCTGTACAAGGTGGCTGGATAACGTAAAAACGCCTGGGGGAGGGGGGACAGGTTCCCTTCAATTTCAGTTCTTGTGTCTGCGTGGCTTTTGCAGGACACGTTGCCGGCTGCACAGCAGGGGAACAGCTGGCGGTGCTGGACCCCACTGACACATTGGCTGGTGTTTTTCTCTGTGCAGCTAGCACATCTGGGCAAAAACTGGCGGTGTGTTAGAGCCCAGGGACAGCAGGAGGAGGAGCAGGAGGAGGAGGAGCAGGGGGAGGGGAGTGTAGGCCGAAGCCTGCACAGGCGGCAGCTTTGGGTGTGTTGTGTCTGCGTGGCTTTTGCAGGACACGTTGCCGGCTACACAGCAGGGGAACAGCTGGCGGTGCTGGACCCCACTGACACATTGGCGAGGTGTTTGGCTCTGTGCAGCCAGCACTTCCGGACAGCAACTAGCGTTGTTGGAGCCCGGGCTCTGCAGGTGGAGCAGAGTGTAGGCCGAAGCCTAATTGAACCGATTTCAAAAGTCACCTTTAACCCCCCCTCAGGGGTTACAAAGTAGAAGAGCCACAGCTTATGCAGCAGTAGTGCTGCGCAAGTCAAAGGTTGCTCTTGTAATTTTTCTCCTTGCACACGCTGAATGGAACACGTATAACATTTAGCCCTTTATACAGTCAAACTGTGTAATGGAGGCGAGAGTTCCCTTTGTAATGAGACGCAGCACAGATGTCAAGAATCCCACCTTGGTGCTGGGTGCAGCCTCCTGAGCGTTGTTATTTGCTGTACAGGAGTCTGCGCTGTCGTGTTATCCCCTGGCCTAGCGCCGTTAGCGCTGCCCATCTTCTGACATCATTTAATGTCGGCCGTTGCGGTTCGCGATGACCATGAATCCCAGCCCCGCAGTGTCTTAACATTGTTAAAACACTGCGGGGCTGGGATTCAGGGCCTGGCGCAGCACATATGTTCGCCTCTCACACGCGGGTCCTTACACCCGCTTCAGACTGTGCGGCGTCATCTGATCCCTTATCGCATGCCACGGCCATGAAGCCGCACAGTCTGAAGAAGGCGGAAGGAGAGGAGGGACAGGCGAACTGATGCACTGATCCTGCCCATCAATCACACCCTCGCAGTCCCAATAAATAAGACACCGAGGGGCGTTGTGTGGGTCAGGGCGGCCGCAGAGGCGCAGCCAGCCAAACAATGATGCCAGAAGACGGGCAGCGCTACCAAGGAGCTTGTTGCGTGTGTCAATACAAAGTCAAATCACACCTGAGGGACGTTTTAATGGTCACAGAGGACACATTTTAGACGTGTTCACTTCAACATGGGCAAGGAGAATAAGTTTCTGAGCCACCTTGAACACATGCAGCATTACTGCTGTTCAAGGTAGCTGTAAAACATAGAAACACCTGGGGGAGGGGGGACAGGTTCCCTTCAATTTCAGTTCTTGTGTCTGCGTGGCGGTCGCAGGACACGTTGCCGGCTACACAGCAGGGGAACAGCTGGCGGTGCTGAACCCCACTGACACATTGGCTGGTGTTTTTCTCTGTGCAGCTAGCACATCTGGGCAAAAACTGGCGGTGTTAGAGCCCAGGGTCAGCAGGAGGAGCAGGGGGAGCGGAGTGTAGGCCGAAGCCTGCACTCGAGCAAGTTGAAAGGAAACCTTTAACACCCCCCCCCCCAGGCGTTTGTAGCTGAAAGAGCCATTGTGTACAGCACTAATGCTGGAAAAGGTAAACTTAGCTCTTTTAATTATGGTCCTTGTACATGCGGAACCAAACATTTATGAAATGTGTCTCCTCACAGCGTTAAACCGTCCGGTAGGTGGAACTTTCCTTTGTCGTGTGACGCAGCACAGCCATCATTTTTACCCCCTTGGTGCCGTGCGCCCACTCCTCAGCGTTGTTTGAATCTGTCCCGGAGCCTGCGCTGTTAGGTTAGCCCTTGGCCATGCACACATGTTGCGCTGCCCGTCTTCTGACCTCATTTGGTGTCAGGCTGGCTGCGCCTGTGCGGGTGCGCTGGCCGAGATCCCGCCTCGCAGTGTCGTCTAATGTAATCCCACCGCGGGCCTGTGATCCGTGCCCGTGCGCAGTGCATATCCTGTCCTCTCACTCCCCTCCCTACGGCTTTTTCAGACTGTGCGTTGTCACGGCCGTGGCATGCTATTAGGGACCAGCTGACATCGCACAGTCTGAAGAAGCCGTAGGGAGGGGAGTGAGAGGAGAGGATATGCACTGCGCACGGGCACGGATCACAGGCCCGCGGTGGGATTACATTAGACGACATTGCGAGGCGGGATCTCGACCAGCGCACCCGCACAGGCGCAGCCAGCCTGACACCAAATGAGGTCAGAAGACGGGCAGCGCAACATGTGTGCATGGCCAAGGGCTAACCTAACAGCGCAGGCTCCGGGACAGATTCAAACAACGCTGAGGAGTGGGCGCACGGCGCCAAGGGGGTAAAAATGATGGCTGTGCTGCGTCACACGACAAAGGAAAGTTCCACCTACCGGACGGTTTAACGCTGTGTGGGGACACATTTCATAAGTGTTAGGTTCAGCATGTGCAAGGAGCATCACGAAAAGAGGCACTTTTTCCCTTTGCATTATTACTGCTGCACAAGGTGGCTCCTTCAGTAACAAACGCCTGGGGGGGGGGGGGGTCAGGTTCCCTTACATTTAACTTGTTGTGTCTGCGTGGCGGTCGCAGTACACGTTGCCGTATACACAGCAGGGGAACAGCTGGCGGTGCTGAACCCCACTAACACATTGGCGAGGTGTTTGGCTCTGTGCGTACAGCACTTCTGGACGGCAACTAGCGGTGTTGGAGCCCAGGGACAGGTGGAGGAGGAGGAGGTTGGAGGAGGTTGGAGGAGGTAGGAGGGATTGCCACACACACAGCAGGGGAACAGCTGACGTTACTGAACCCCAATAACAGAGGAGGGACTGTTGACTGTGCGTACAGCACTTCTGGACGGCAACTGGCGGTGTTGGAGCCCAGGGACAGGTGGAGGAGGTAGGAGGAGGTAGGAGGGATTGCCACACACACAGCAGGGGAACAGCTGACGTTACTGAACCCCAATAACAGAGGAGGGACTGTTGACTGTGCGTACAGCACTTCTGGACGGCAACTGGCGGTGTTGGAGCCCAGGGACAGGTGGAGGAGGAGGAGGTAGGAGGAGGTTGGAGGAGGTAGGAGGGATTGCCACACACACAGCAGGGGAACAGCTGACGTTACTGAACCCCAATAACAGAGGAGCGACTGTTGACTGTGCGTACAGCACTTCTGGACGGCAACTAGCGGTGTTGGAGCCCAGGGACAGGTGGAGGAGTAGGAGGAGGTTGGAGGAGGTTGGAGGAGGTAGGAGGGATTGCCACACACACAGCAGGGGAACAGCTGACGTTACTGAACCCCAATAACAGAGGAGGGACTGTTGACTGTGCGTACAGCACTTCTGGACGGCAACTGGCGGTGTTGGAGCCCAGGGACAGGTGGAGGAGGAAGGAGGAGGTAGGAGGGATTGCCACACACACAGCAGGGGAACAGCTGACGTTACTGAACCCCAATAACAGAGGAGGGACTGTTGACTGTGCGTACAGCACTTCTGGACGGCAACTGGCGGTGTTGGAGCCCAGGGACAGGTGGAGGAGGAAGGAGGAGGTAGGAGGGATTGCCACACACACAGCAGGGGAACAGCTGACGTTACTGAACCCCAATAACAGAGGAGGGACTGTTGACTGTGCGTACAGCACTTCTGGACGGCAACTAGCGGTGTTGGAGCCCAGGGACAGGTGGAGGAGGAGGAGGTTGGAGGAGGTTGGAGGAGGTAGGAGGGATTGCCACACACACAGCAGGGGAACAGCTGACGTTACTGAACCCCAATAACAGAGGAGGGACTGTTGACTGTGCGTACAGCACTTCTGGACGGCAACTGGCGGTGTTGGAGCCCAGGGACAGGTGGAGGAGGAGGAGGTAGGAGGAGGTTGGAGGAGGTAGGAGGGATTGCCACACACACAGCAGGGGAACAGCTGACGTTACTGAACCCCAATAACAGAGGAGCGACTGTTGACTGTGCGTACAGCACTTCTGGACGGCAACTGGCGGTGTTGGAGCCCAGGGACAGGTGGAGGAGGAAGGAGGAGGTAGGAGGGATTGCCACACACACAGCAGGGGAACAGCTGACGTTACTGAACCCCAATAACAGAGGAGGGACTGTTGACTGTGCGTACAGCACTTCTGGACGGCAACTGGCGGTGTTGGAGCCCAGGGACAGGTGGAGGAGGAGGAGGTAGGAGGAGGTAGGAGGGATTGCCACACACACAGCAGGGGAACAGCTGACGTTACTGAACCCCAATAACAGAGGAGGGACTGTTGACTGTGCGTACAGCACTTCTGGACGGCAACTGGCGGTGTTGGAGCCCAGGGACAGGTGGAGGAGGAGGTAGGAGGAGGTTGGAGGAGGTAGGAGGGATTGCCACACACACAGCAGGGGAACAGCTGACGTTACTGAACCCCAATAACAGAGGAGGGACTGTTGACTGTGCGTACAGCACTTCTGGACGGCAACTGGCGGTGTTGGAGCCCAGGGACAGGTGGAGGAGGAGGAGGTAGGAGGAGGTTGGAGGAGGTAGGAGGGATTGCCACACACACAGCAGGGGAACAGCTGACGTTACTGAACCCCAATAACAGAGGAGCGACTGTTGACTGTGCGTACAGCACTTCTGGACGGCAACTAGCGGTGTTGGAGCCCAGGGACAGGTGGAGGAGGAGGAGTTTGGATGAGGTTGGAGGAGGTTGGAGGGATTGCCACACACACAGCAGGGGAACAGCTGACGTTACTGAACCCCAATAACAGAGGAGGGACTGTTGACTGTGCGTACAGCACTTCTGGACGGCAACTGGCGGTGTTGGAGCCCAGGGACAGGTGGAGGAGGAGGTAGGAGGAGGTTGGAGGAGGTAGGAGGGATTGCCACACACACAGCAGGGGAACAGCTGACGTTACTGAACCCCAATAACAGAGGAGGGACTGTTGACTGTGCGTACAGCACTTCTGGACGGCAACTGGCGGTGTTGGAGCCCAGGGACAGGTGGAGGAGGAGGAGGTAGGAGGAGGTTGGAGGAGGTAGGAGGGATTGCCACACACACAGCAGGGGAACAGCTGACGTTACTGAACCCCAATAACAGAGGAGCGACTGTTGACTGTGCGTACAGCACTTCTGGACGGCAACTAGCGGTGTTGGAGCCCAGGGACAGGTGGAGGAGGAGGAGTTTGGATGAGGTTGGAGGAGGTTGGAGGGATTGCCACACACACAGCAGGGGAACAGCTGACGTTACTGAACCCCAATAACAGAGGAGCGACTGTTGACTGTGCGTACAGCACTACCAGGCAACAACTAGCGGTGTTGGAGCCCAGGGACAGCAGTAGAAGCAGAGGAACACAATGTAGGCCGAAGCCTGATTGGAGAAAGGGAACCTTTAACCCCCCCCCCCAAGGCATTTGTAGCTGAAAGAGCCAGCTTGTGCAGCTCAAAAGATGCAAAAGGAAAAGGTGGCTCTTTTAATTATGCTCCTTGCAAGCACAGAACTAAACACTTATAAAATGTGTCCCCTGAAACCGTGAAACTGTCCCGGAGGTGGGACTTTCCTTCGTAATATGACGCAGCACAGCTGTCATTCCTACCCCCTCGGCGCCGTGCCCCGGCTCCTCATCGTTGTTTGATTCCGTCCCGGAGCCTGCGCTGTTAGGTTATCCCTTGGCCAGGCACACTTAGCGCTGCCCATCTTCTGACATCATTTGGTGTCAGGCTGGCTGCGCTTGTGCGGCCGCGCTGTCCGAGAGCCCGCCTCGCAGTGTGGTCTAATGTAATCCCACCGCGGGCCTGGGATCAGTGGCCATGCGCAGTGCATATCCTCGCCTCTCGCTCCCCTCCCTACGGCTTTTTCAGACTGTGCGCTGCCACGGCCGTGGCATGCTATTACGGATCAGCTGGCACCGCACAGTCTGAAGAAGCCGTAGGGAGTGGAGCGAGAGGCGAGGATATGCACTGCGCATGGCCACTGATCCCAGGCCCGCGGTGGGATTACATTAGACCACACTGCGAGGCGGGCTCTCGGACAGCGCGGCCGCACAGGCGCAGCCAGCCTGACACCAAATGATGTCAGAAGATGGGCAGCGCTAAGTGTGCCTGGCCAAGGGATAACATAACAGCGCAGGCTCCGGGACGGAATCAAACAACGATGAGGAGCCGGGGCACGGCGCCGAGGGGGTAGGAATGACAGCTGTGCTGCGTCATATTACGAAGGAAAGTCCCACCTCCGGGACGGTTTTACGGTATCAGTGGACACATTTTATAAGTGTTAAGTTCTGCGTGTGCAAGGAGCATAATGAAAATAGCTACCTTTTCCTTGTGCAGCATTACTGCTGCACAAGGTGGCTCTTTCAGTAACAAACGCCTTGGGGGGGGGGGGGGACAGGTTCCCTTACATTTCAGTTGTGTCAGCGTGGCGGTCGCAGGACACATTGCCGGCTACACAGCTGGGGATCAGCTGACGTTACTGAAACCCAATAACACTGGGTCGTATGTTTTGACTGTGCAGATGGCACTTCTGAGCCTCAACTGGCGTTGTTGGAGCCCAGGAATGTAAGTTCAGGTGGTTGAAAGATGAACACAACAGGAGACCTGGATAACGTATACAGTGACCTAATTATTTAATCAGGAGGAGGAGTGGCAAATTCCTGCGAGATCCAGGCCTTGTTCATTTTCAGGAAAGTAAGCCGGTCAACGTTATCGGAGGATAGTCGCATGCGACGGTCAGTTAGTACACCACCTGCAGCACTAAAGACACGTTCCGATAATACACTGGCCGCAGGGCAAGACAGCACCTCCAATGCATACTGGCTTAGCTCTGGCCATGTATCCAGCTTTGAGACCCAAAACTTGAAAGGGGAAGAGCCGTCTGGGAGTACAGCAAGAGGGCAAGACATGTAGTCTGTCACCATCTGACGGAACCGTTGCCTCCTGCTGACTGGAGCCGTCTGTGATGGTGTAGACTTTTGTGGGGGGCACACAAAACTGTGCCACAGTTGGGCCATACTGGTCTTGCCTTGGGCAGAGGCACTGCTTCTGCTCCCTCTTTGTGCAGAGCCTCCACCACTGCCTGGACGCACTGAGCTGCTTTGGAATGCACTAGCAGCACTTCTCTCAGTTGGAATGGAGAAGATGATGGAACTGACCAGTGTGTCTTGGTACTCCCGCATTTTTCGCTCCCGGTTCAACGGTGTGATGAGGCTTTCTACGTTGTCCCGGTAGCGAGGATCGAGGAGGGTGAACACCCAGTAATCAGACATGTTGAGAATGTGGTCGATGCGGCGGTCGTTTCTCAGGCACTGCAGCATGTAATCCACCATGTGCTGCAGACTGCCAACTGCCCAAGAAACGCTGTCCCCAGCTGGAGGCGTGATCTCTGCCCGCTCGTCATCACCCCACCCTCGCTGTACACACTGAGTACTGGACAATTGTGTAACTCCCTCCTCTGGACGGATGTCTTCCTCCTCCATTGACTCCTCCTCATCCTCCTCACAAACTGTCCCCTGCCTACGCGTTTGTGAGGAACCACGTGGCGCTGACTGTCCAGAAGATGATGGAAGTGGTGAATCCTCATCCTCCACCTCTTCCACAACATCATCCCTTAGCGCTTGCAGTGATTTTTCAAGCAGGCAGATAAGGGGGACAGTCATGCTGACTAGTGCATCATCTGCACTCGCCATCCGCGTGGAATAATCGAAGGGACGCAAAACCTGGCAGACATCCTTCATAGTGGCCCACTCTGTGGTTGTGAAGTCTGTACGGCGCTGACTGCGACTTTTGTGCGCCTGATACAGCTGGTACTCCATTACAGCTTGCTGCTGCTCACACAACCGCTCCAACATATGTAACGTGGAATTCCACCTGGTAGGTAGGTCACATATGATGCGATGTTCCGGCAGGCGGTGTCGGCGCTGCAGAGCCGCAATGCGCGCTTTTGCCGTGCTGGAACGCCGCAAGTGAGCACACTCTAGGCGGACCTTGTGCAGCAGTGCATCAAGATCCGGATAGTCCCTCAAAAAACTCTGCACGACCAAATTGAGCACATGTGCCAGACATGGGATGTGAGTGAGGTTGCCGAGGCCCAGGGCTGCCACCAGATTTCGGCCATTATCACACACTACCATGCCTGGCTGGAGATTCGCTGGCTCAAACCACACATCGCTCTCCTGCTTGATGGCATTCCAGAGCTCCTGCGCTGTGTGGCTACGATTCCCCAAAAAAATTAATTTCAAGACGGCCTGTTGACGTTTGGCCACGGCTGTGCTCATGTCGGTCGTAACAGGTACACGTTCATCACGGGTCCATGTGGAGGTGGACTGTGACGGCTCCTGCAGCGATGATTCTGAGGAACTGGTGTAAGAGGAGGAGTCAATGCGTACAGAATGGATTCCTGCAATCCTTGGAGTGGGCAGGACACGTCCTGCGCCACTCGCACGGTCTGTACCCGGCTCAACTACATTAACCCAATGGGCAGTGAGGGAAAGGTATCGCCCCTGTCCATGTTGACTGGTCCACGCATCGGTGGTGAGGTGGACCTTGCTACTGACGGCGTTCAGTAGCGCGTGTTTTATGTGTCCCTCCACATGCTTGTGCAGGGCAGGGACGGCTTGCCTGCTGAAGTAAAAGCGGCTGGGCACACTGTACTGTGGGACTGCCAATGACATCAAGTCACGGAAGCTGTCAGTCTCCACCAGCCTGAATGACAGCATTTCCAGTGACAGAAGTTTGGCAATGCCTGCAGTCAGAGCCTGTGCTCGTGGGTGGTTTGACGAGAAAGGCCGCCTTTTCTCCCATGCCTGTACTACCGATGGCTGTAGACTGGGCTGGGAGTGTGTGGTTGACTGGGAAAGTGGTGCTGCGGGTGGAATTACAGCGGGTCTCTGGACAACAGGGCCAGAGGTTCTTCCACGGCGATCCTGGGAGGAAGCCGAACCAGCTGCGTGTGAGCTAGAGGAAGAGGCAACACGAGCTGAAGAGGTGGTAGCTGCCGCTGTTGGTTGGCCTAGCTCTTCAGTGTGTTTGTCTAACTCCGCCGGGTGCCTGTTGCGCACATGTTTCCACATGTTGGAGGTATTGAGGTTGGCGACTTTTTGACCTCTTTTGATTTTTTGATGACACACCTTGCATCTGACATAGCAAATGTCATCTGCAACTGTGTCAAAAAAGGACCAGGCACTGCAAGTCTTGGGAGCCCCCCTTTTGACTTTTGGAAGAGACATGCTCCTTACGGGTGCCAAAGCGGAGGCTGCAGGATCCGCAGTCTTCCCCCTCCCTCTCCCTCTTTGGACCGTACGGGGAATCTCTTCCTCAGAGCTGCTCCCACCACCTTCCTGTCCCTGACGCCAAGATGGGTCAAGGACCTCGTCATCCACACTACCCTCTGCCCCCAACTGCTCCTCCCGGGTAGTCTCAGCAGCAGAGCACGCACCAGTAAGTGGCACCTGAGTGTCATCATCAGCTGATGCGGCCTGCGATGTGGTGAACGGAGCCACTGGCCCACCCGCCTCTTCAGAGGAAGACAGAAAAAGCTGTTGGGCATCACTGCACCCTGCCTCTTCTTCCATTTCTCCAATGCTGCTTGGCTGGCCCCCTGTTTCCAAGCCAAGAGATTCAGAGAACAGAAGTAGAGACGGCTCCTGTCCTGGGCTCTCTGTCTGCCTGGGCAATTTGGCAGGTGGTGAAGAGACAGATGGCTGCTCTCCAGTGCTCTGTGTCTGAGAGGATGTGGCACTAATGGAAGTTGATGCATTAGCTGCCATCCATCCCACAACGGCTTCAATTTGGTCTTCACGCAGCAGCGGTGTACGGCGCTCGGCGACAAAGCTGCGCATGAACGACTGTTCCCTCGTGAAAGTGGGTGCTGATGAGTCACCGGTGCCCGCAGCGGGCACAGAATCCCCACGTCCCCTCCCTGCTCCGCGCCCACGCCCACGTGCCTTACTCACTGCCTTCTTCATCGTGGTTGACTGATAAAGAAAAGCAGAAAAGTACTAACGGCTTTGTGTGCTTATTCCTGAAAAACTCCTCCTAACAGGTATAAGAAACACTAATTAGCTAAAGTGTGGACTAGACTTTAATATGAGTTAATGTGGCCTACACAAATGTAAAGTGGTGTAACTGGTGTGTTTGGTGAACTTTATTATTTATTTCTTTTTTGGGGGCTGAACTGACAACGGATAGAGCTGCAGTCACACGGAGACCGTGCAGACAGACGTTAACGGCGCTGTAAGGCCCAAAAACCCTCCTCTACTTTATCCTATGTAGTGTTTTTCCACAAATTAGCTGGAGACGGGTGGAAAGACACTAATAGGATTTTTTTAAATTAATTAGCAGCAGACTACAGTACTTGAAAAAAAATTAAAATTGATTTGGCGGTATGACGCAGTTAACAACCCTGAGCTGGAGACAACCAAGCTACGGCTGCTCACAGACTACAGGGCGAGCTGCAGTCACACGGAGACCGTGCAGACAGCCGTAAACGGCGCTGCAAGGCCCAAAAACCCTCCTCTACTTTATCCTATGTAGTGTTTTTCCACAAATTAGCTGGAGACGGGTGGAAAGACACTAATAGGATTTTTTTAAATTAATTAGCAGCAGACTACAGTACTTGAAAAAAAATTAAAATTGATTTGGCGGTATGACGCAGTGAACAACCCTGAGCTGGAGACAACCAGGCTATAGCTGCTCACAGACTACAGGGCGAGCTGCAGTCACACGGAGACCGTGCAGACAGCCGTAAACGGCGCTGCAAGGCCCAAAAACCCTCCTCTACTTTATCCTATGTAGTGTTTTTCCACAAATTAGCTGGAGACGGGTGGAAAGACACTAATAGGATTTTTTTAAATTAATTAACAGCAGACTACAGTACTTGAAAAAAAATTAAAATTGATTTGGCGGTATGACGCAGTGAACAACCCTGAGCTGGAGACAACCAAGCTACGGCTGCTCACAGACTACAGGGCGAGCTGCAGTCACACGGAGACCGTGCAGACAGCCGTAAACGGCGCTGCAAGGCCCAAAAACCCTCCTCTACTTTATCCTATGTAGTGTTTTTCCACAAATTAGATGGAGACGGGTGGAAAGACACTAATAGGAATTATTTGAAAAAATGTGCAGCAGCCTGCACTACTTCAAAAAAAAAAAAAAAAAAGGACAGTATGAGGCAATGAACCACCCTCCCTGAACTGAATACAACCAGCTATGGATGGCCTATGTGGCTGCACTCAGACTAGAGAGTGGGCTGCACTCACACACACACACACAGAGAGACCTTGCAGATCGCTGTGAAAACAGCGCTACAAGGCAAAAGCAAGGTGAATAGTAGGTGAACACAGCGGTTGCTAAATTAGCCTTTGGAAAGCACAAAGAAGCAAATCGCTATCTCTAAACTGTCCCTCAGTCAGCAAACAGCGTCCTGTCACTAACTGAATTCACAGCAGAGTGATCGCAAAATGGCGCCAGCGACTTTTAAACTGCATCATGACATCATTTCAGCAGCCAATCACAGCCTTGCCAGTACTTTCATGCCCTCCATGCTAAACAGGATGTGCCCACACTTGGAATCTTTCTCATTGGCTGAATTTCTGAATTTTGAATCATGGAACTTCCGATTCCGGTATCCGATACGCGCCAAGTATCGGAATCCCGGTATCGGAATTCCGATACCGCTAGTATCGGCCGATACCCGATACTTGCGGTATCGGAATGCTCAACACTAGTATCGACGCTACTCAAGCGTCTTCATCAGAGGAAAAAGTGACACCCTACACGCTACACTCTACACTCTACACGCTACACTCTACACCCTACACGCTACACCCTACACTCTACACGCTACATGCTACACTCTACACCCTACACAATACACGCTACTTGCTACACCCTACATGCTACACTCTACACGCTACATGCTACACTCTACACCCTACACAATACACGCTACTTGCTACACCCTACATGCTACACTCTACACGCTACACGCTACACCCTACACGGTACACCCTACACCCTACACCCTACACGCTACAATCTACACGCTACACGCTACACACTATACGCTACACGCTACACCCTACACTCTACACCCTACAACCTACACGCTACACGCTACACGCTACACCCTACACGCTACACCCTACACTCTACACCCTACACCCTACACGCTACACGCTACACCCTACACGCTACACCCTACACTCTACACCCTACACGCTACACCCTACACGCTACACGTTACACTCTACACCCTACACCCTACATTCTACACCCTACACCCTACTCTCTACACTCTACACTCTACACCCTACACGCTACACTCTACACCCTACACCCTACACGCTACACGCTACACTCTACACGCTAAACGCTACAGCTTATACCCTACACTCTACACCGTACACCCTACATGCTACACTCTACACCCTACACGCTACACCCTACACCCTACATGCTACACCCTACACTCTACACCCTACACCCTACACGCTACACCCTACGCCCTGCACGCCACACACTACACTCTACACGCTACACCCTACACCCTACACTGTACACCCTACACCCTACACGCTACACGCTACACTCTACACGCTACACCCTACACTCTACACCCTACATCCTACGCGCTAAACGCTACACTCTACACCTGCACGCTACACGCTACACCCTACACGCTACACTCTACACCCTACACGCTACACCCTACACTCTACACCCTACACCCTACACACTACACGCTACTCGCTACACTCTACACCCTACACGCTACACTCTACACTCTACTCCCTACTCTCTACACGCTACACTCTATACCCTACACTCTACACGCTATGCGCTACACGCTACACACTACACACTACACGCTACACTTTACACTCTACACGCTACACATTACACGCTACACGCTACACTCTACTCTACATGCTACACGCTACACGGTACATGATACACGCTACACCCTACACGCTACACCCTACTCTACATGCTACACGCTACACGGTACATGATACACGCTACACCCTACTCGCTACACGCTACACCCTACACGCTACACGCTACACTCCACACCCTACACGCTACACCCTACACCCTTCTCCCTACACTCTACACTCTGCTCCCTACTCTCTACACGCTACACACT
Source organism: Ranitomeya variabilis (assembly GCF_051348905.1). Classification (NCBI taxonomy): domain Eukaryota; kingdom Metazoa; phylum Chordata; class Amphibia; order Anura; family Dendrobatidae; genus Ranitomeya; species Ranitomeya variabilis. The sequence goes on along the minus strand of NW_027508192.1, from coordinate 306,879 downwards.
ACACGCTACACCCTACACGCTACACTTTACACTCTACACGCTACACTCCACACTCTACACACTACACTCTACACCCTACACCCTACACCCTACTCTACATGCTACACGCTACACGGTACATGATACACGCTACACCCTACACGCTACACGCTACACCCTACATGCTACACGCTACACGCTACACTCTACACCCTACACGCTACACCCTACACCCTACTCCCTACACTCTACACGCTACACGCTACACCCTACATCCTACACTTTTCACCCTACACCCTGCACGCTACACTCTAAACTCTGCTCCCTACTCTGTACACGCTACACTCTATACCCTACACTCTACACGCTACGCGCTACACGCTACACACTACACGCTACACCCTACACGCTACACTTTACACTCTACACGCTACACTCTACACTCTACACACTACACTCTACACCCTACACCCTACACCCTACTCTACATGCCACACGCTACACGCTACATGCTACACCCTACACGCTACACTCTACACCCTACACGCTACACTCCACACCCTACACTCTACACCCTACACGCTACACGCTACACTCTACACGCTAAACGCTACAGCTTATACAATACTCTCTACACCGTACACCCTACACGCTACACTCTACACGCTACACCCTACACCCTACACCCTACATGCTACACCCTACACTCTACACCCTACACCCTACACGCTACACGCTACACCCTATGCCCTGCACGCCACACACTACACTCTACACGCTACACCCTACACGCTACACTCTACACGCTACACGCTACACGCTACACTCTACACCCTACACGCTACACTCTACACCCTACACACTACACTCTACACGCTACACGGTACACGCTACACGCTACGCCCTACACCCTACACGCTACATGTTACACTCTACACCCTACACGCTGCACTCTATACGCTACACGGTAAACGCTACACGCTACATGCTACACCCTACACTCTACACCCTACACGCTATACGCTACACTCTACACCCTGCACGCTACACGCTACACGCTACACCCTACACGCTACACTCTACACCCTACACGCTACACTCTACATGCTACACGCTACACGCTACACCCTACACGCTACACTCTACACCCTACACGCTACACTCTACACGCTACACGCTACACCCTACACGCTACACTCTACACCCTACACGCTACACCCTACACCCTACACGCTACACTCTACACCCTACAGGCTACACCCTACACTCTACACCCTACACCCTACACGCTACTCGCTACACTCTACACCCTACCCGCTACACTCTACACGCTACACGCTACACTCTACACTCTACATGATACACGCTACACTCTACACCCTACACGCAACACGTTACACTCTACACCCTACACGCTACACTCTGCACGCTAAACGCTACACCCTACACCCTACACGCTACACTCTACACGCTACACGCTACACTCTACACAATACACGCTACACCCTACACTCTACACCCTACACCCTACACGCTATACCCGACACCCTACACCCTACATGCTTCACCCTACACGCTACACTCTACACTCTACACCCTACACCCTACACGCTACATGCTACACCCTACACGCTACACTCTACACCCTACACGCTACACTCTACATCCTACACCCTACACGCTATACGCTACACTCTACACCCTGCACGCTACACACTACACTCTACACCCTACACGCTACACTCTACACCCTACACGCTACACCCTACAATCTACACCCTCCACCCTACACGCTACACGCTACACTCTACACGCTACACCCTACACGCTACACGCTACACTCTACACCCTACACCCTAAACCCTACACGCTACACCCTACACGCTACACTCTACACCCTACACCCTACACTCTACACCCTACACGCTACACGCTACACTCTACAGCCTACACCCTACACACGCTACACGATACACGCTACACTCTACACCCTACACGCTACACTCTACACCCTACACGCTACACCCTACACTCTACACGCTACATGCTACACTCTACACCCTACACCCTACACGATACATGCTACACCCTACACGCTACAGCCTACACGCTACACGCTACACTCTACACCCTACAAGCTACACGCTACACGCTACACCCTACACTCTACACCCTACACCGTACACGCTACACGCTACACTCTACACGCTACACCCTTCACTCTACACCCTACACCCTACATGATACACTCTACACCCTACACGTTACACCTTACAATCTACACGCTACATGCTACACTCTACACTCTACACCCTACACCCTACACGCTACATGCTACACTCTACACACTACACGCTACACTCTACACCCTACAAGCTACATGCTACACTCTACACCCTACACCCTACACGCTACATGCTACACGCTACACTCTACACCCTACACGCTACACGCTAGGGTGTAGAGTGTAATATGTAGCGTGTAGTTTGTAGCGTTTAGCTTGTAGGGTGTAGGGTGTAGAGTGTAGCATGTAGGGTGTAGGGTGTAGAGTGTAGAGTGTAGCGTGTAGGGTGTAGAGTGTAGGGTGTAGGATGTAGAGTGTAGGGTTTAGAGTGTAATGTGTAGCGTGTAGGGTGTAGCGTGTAGCATGTAGGGTGTAGGGTGTGGAGTGTAGGGTGTAGCGTGTAGGGTGTAGAGTGTAGCGTGTAGCGTGTAGGGTGTAGGGTGTAGAGTGTAGGGTCTAGCGTGTAGGGTGTAGAGTGTAGCGTGTAGGGTGTAGCGTGTAGCGTGCAGGGTGTAGAGTGTAGCGTATAGCGTGTAGGGTGTAGAGTGTAGGGTGTAGCGTGTAGGGTGTAGAGTGTAGGGTGTAGCGTGTAGGGTGTAGAGTGTAGCGTGTAGCGTGTAGGGTGTAGGGTGTAGGGTGTAGCGTGTAGGGTGTAGAGTGTAGTGTGTAGCGTGTAGGGTGTAGGGTGTAGGGTGTAGCGTGTAGTGTGTACCGTGTAGCGTGTAGGGTGTAGCGTGTAGCATGTAGCGTGTAGCGTGTAGCATGTAGAGTGTAGGGTGTAGGGTGTAGGGTGTAGCATGTAGAGTGTAGGGTGTAGGGTGTAGCGTGTAGAGTGTAGGGTATAGAGTGTAGCGTCTAGGGTGTAGAGTGTAGCGTGTAGGGTGTAGAGTGTAGCGAGTAGGGTCTAGAATATAGCGTATAGAGAGTAGGGAGTAGGGTGTAGGGTGTAGCGTGTAGGGTGTGGAGTGTAGCGTGTAGCGTGTAGGGTGTAGCGTGTAGCGTGTAGGGTGTAGCGTGTATCATGTACCGTGTAGCGTGTAGCATGTAGAGTAGGGTGTAGGGTGTAGAGTGTAGCGTGTAGCGTGTAGTGTGTAGCGTGTAGCGTGTAGGGTGTAGCGTGTAGCGTGTAGGGTGTAGGGTGTAGAGTGTAGGGTGTAGTGTGTAGGGTGTAGCGTGTATCGTGTAGCGTGTAGAGTGTAGCGTCTAGCGTATAGGGTGTAGCGTGTAGCGTGTAGATTGTAGCGTGTAGGGTGTAGGGTGTAGGGTGTAGCGTGTAGCGTGTAGGGTGTAGATTGTAGCGTGTAGCGTGTAGGATGTAGGGTGTAGAGTGCAGAGTGTAGGGTGTAGAGTGTAACGTGTAGTGTGTAGGGTGTAGCGTGTAGCGTGTAGTGTGTAGCGTGTAGGGTGTAGGGTGTAGAGTGTAGCGTGTAGGGTGTAGCATGTAGCGTGTAGGGTGTAGGGTGTATAGTGTAGAGTGTAGCGTGTAGTGTGAAGCATGCAGGGTGTAGGGTGTCGGGTATAGCGTGTAGTGTGTAGGGTGTAGGGTGTAGAGTGTAACGTGTAGCGTGTAGGGTGTAGCGTGTAGCGTGTAGGGTGTAGCGTGTAGCGTGTAGTGTGTAGCGTGTAGGGTGTAGGGTGTAGAGTGTAGCGTGTAGGGTGTAGCATGTAGCGTGTAGGGTGTAGGGTGTATAGTGTAGCGTGTAGTGTGAAGCATGCAGGGTGTAGGGTGTCGGGTATAGCGTGTAGGGTGTAGGGTGTAGAGTGTAGGAAGTAGCGTGTATGGTGTAGAGTGTAGCGTGTAGAGTGTAGCGTGTAGGGTGTAGGGTGTAGCGTGTAGCGTGCAGAGTGTAGCGTGTAGGGTGTAGAGTGTAGCGTGTTGCGTGTAGGGTGTAGAGTGTAGCGTGTAGAGTGTAGAGTGTAGCGTGTAGCGTGTAGAGTGTAGCGTGTAGGGTGTAGAGTGTAGCGTGTAGGGTGTAGAGTATAGCATGTAGAGAGTAGGGTGTAGGGTGTAGAGTGTAACGTGTAGCGTGTAGGGTGTAGCGTGTAGCGTGTAGGGTGTAGGGTGTAGAGTGTAGGGTGTAGCGTGTAGAGTGTAGGGTGTAGCGTGTAGCGTGTAGAGTGTAGGGTGTAGAGTGTAGCGTGTAGCGTGTAGAGTGTAGAGTGTAGCGTGTAGGGTGTAGAGTGTAGCGTGTAGCGTGTAAGGTGTAGGGTGTAGCGTGTAGCGTGTAGAGTGTACGGTGTAGAGTGTAGGGTGTAGCGTGTAGTGTGTAGCGTGTAGGGTGTAGGGTGTAGAGTGTAGCGTGTAGAGTGTAGGGTGTAGAGTGTAGGGTGTAGAGTGTAACGTGTAGTGTGTATGGTGTAGCGTGTAGCGTGTAGGGTGTAGCGTGTAGCGTGTAGGGAGCAGGGTGTAGAGTGTAGCGTGTAGGGTGTAGAGTGTAACGTGTAGCGTGTAGGGTGTAGTGTGTAGGGTGTAGGGTGTAGAGTGTAACGTGTAGCGTGTAGGGTGTAGCGTGTAGCGTGTAGGGTGTAGCGTGTAGCGTGTAGTGTGTAGCGTGTAGGGTGTAGGGTGTAGAGTGTAGCGTGTTGCGTGTAGGGTGTAGAGTAGCGTGTAGAGTGTAGCGTGTAGCGTGTAGCGTGTAGAGTGTAGCGTGTAGGGTGTAGAGTATAGTGTGTAGCGTGTAGGGTGTATGGTGTAGAGTGTAGAGTGTAGCATGTAGCGTGTAGAGTGTAGCGTGTAGGGTGTAGAGTGTAGCGTGTTGCATGTAGGGTGTACAGTGTAGCGTGTAGCGTGTAGAGTGTAGGGTGTAGAGTGTAGCGTGTAGCGTGTAGAGTGTAGGGTGTAGAGTGTAGCGTGTTGCGTGTAGAGTGTAGCGTGTAGCGTGTAGGTTGTAGAGTGTAGCGTGTAGCGTGTAGGGTGTAGGGTGTAGCGTGTAGTGTGTAGAGTGTAGAGTGTAGCGTGTAGCATGTAGAGTGTAGAGTGTAGCGTGTAGGGTGTAGAGTGTAGCGCGTAGCGTGTAGGGTGTAGGGTGTAGAGTGTAGCGTGTAGCGTGTAGAGTGTACGGTGTAGAGTGTAGGGTGTAGCGTGTAGGGTGTAGAGTGTAGCGTGTAGCGTGTAGCGTGTAGGGTGTAGGGTGTAGATTGTAGCGTGTAGGGTGCAGGGTGTAGAGTGTAGCATGTAGGGTGTAGGGTGTAACGTGTAGCGTGTAGGGTGTAGCGTGTAGCGTGTAGGGTGTAGGGTGTAGAGTGTAACGTGTAGCGTGTAGGGTGTAGCGTGTAGCGTGTAGGGTGTAGCGTGTAGCGTGTAGTGTGTAGCGTGTAGAGTGTAGGGTGTAGAGTGTAGCGTGTAGGGTGTAGCATGTAGCGTGTAGGGTGTAGGGTGTAGAGTGTAGAGAGTAGCGTGTAGGGTGAAGCATGTAGGGTGTAGGGTGTCGGGTATAGCGTGTAAGGTGTAGGGTGTAGAGTGTAGGGTGTAGCGTGTATGGTGTAGAGTGTAGCGTGTAGCGTGCAGAGTATAGCGTGTAGGGTGTAGCGTGTAGAGTGTAGCGTGTAGGGTGTAGAGTATAGCGTGTAGCGTGTAGGGTGTAGGGTGTAGAGTGTAGAGTGTAGCATGTAGCGTGTAGCGTGTAGAGTGTAGCGTGTAGCGTGTAGCGTGTAGCATGTAGGGTGTAGGGTGTAGAGTGTAGAGTGTAGCGTGTAGGGTGTAGAGTGTAGGGTGTAGGATGTAGAGTGTAGGGTTTAGAGTGTAATGTGTAGCGTGTAGGGTGTAGCGTGTAGCATGTAGGGTGTAGGGTGTGGAGTGTAGGGTGTAGCGTGTAGGGTGTAGAGTGTAGCGTGTAGCGTGTAGGGTGTAGCGTGTAGGGTGTAGCGTGTAGGGTGTAGAGTGTAGCGTGTAGGGTGTAGCGTGTAGCGTGCAGGGTGTAGAGTGTAGCGTATAGCGTGTAGGGTGTAGAGTGTAGGGTGTAGCGTGTAGGGTGTAGAGTGTAGGGTGTAGCGTGTAGGGTGTAGAGTGTAGCGTGTAGCGTGTAGGGTGTAGAGTGTAGCGTGTAGCGTGTAGAGTGTAGAGTGTAGCGTGTAGCGTGTAGAGTGTAGCGTGTAGGGTGTAGAGTATAGCGTGTAGCGTGTAGGGTGTAGGGTGTAGAGAGTAGAGTGTAGCATGTAGCGTGTAGCGTGTAGAGTGTAGCGTGTAGCGTGTAGAGTGTAGGGTGTAGCGTGTAGCGTGTAGCATGTAGGGTGTAGGGTGTAGAGTGTAGAGTGTAGCGTGTAGGGTGTAGAGTGTAGGGTGTAGGATGTAGAGTGTAGGGTTTAGAGTGTAATGTGTAGCGTGTAGGGTGTAGCGTGTAGCATGTAGGGTGTAGAGTGTGGAGTGTAGGGTGTAGCGTGTAGGGTGTAGAGTGTAGCGTGTAGCGTGTAGGGTGTAGAGTGTAGGGTGTAGCGTGTAGGGTGTAGAGTGTAGCGTGTAGGGTGTAGCGTGTAGCGTGCAGGGTGTAGAGTGTAGCGTATAGCGTGTAGGGTGTAGGGTGTAGCGTGTAGGGTGTAGAGTGTAGGGTGTAGCGTGTAGGGTGTAGAGTGTAGCGTGTAGCATGTAGGGTGTAGGGTGTAGGGTGTAGCGTGTAGGG